>NC_047516.1:18618502-18918502 GCF_902827115.2 Pseudochaenichthys georgianus
ATAAAAAGCCAGCGTCTTTTGGTCACTCTTCAATATTTTTCAAGTCGAGAGAAAATGGCCAAGAGACGTCTTGATATGAGTTTAATCAGCGAGACACCGGTGACAACTTACAGCCATCCGTTGGGTGCTCCAATCAAGAAACGAATGCAGTTTGTATGCCGGGTTCAGACGCCTACAGCCGAAGAACTTCACGAAGAATGGATTCTGAAAAATGGCGATGTTTGGGGTTATATATTCAACTATATGGCTAATGAACTGCATTTCTACAATCTGAAGAATGGAGAAACGTATGGACCCCGTAGTGTTAAAGCGACACTGACCTCAACAGATTGGGCTGTGTTAACTCTGGTGTCTTCCCGAGATCTACACGCAACCATTGTATCGGAAGAAGTAGTGCATCAAGAAACCATCGTGGAACCAGAGGTGTACAAGATATTTGCAAAGAAAAGCAAAGAAACACAAACAGCATGCGAGATTAAAGAAGAGTTTGCATCGTTACCCCTCAATGTGAAGGAAGAAGAAGGAGATATTCCCACACAGCCAGAAGGGAGAAGAGTCCTGACAAGCACCGTCTGGGAAACTAAAAGCGGACCCTCTGGGCGTTGGTATTACCGCTCAAACCGTTTGGTGACGTTGGGTAAGGACTCCTCTGATGATTTTGTTTTGGAGTATTTTAATTCTACATGCGGGATATTTCAAACGTCCTTGAGGGTGCCTCTGACTGCATGGCTGGAAATGATTGATGGAAAAGCTACAAAGCTTAAAGAACTTTTTAAACAGAGTCAGACATCGATGGAAAACTGGTGAAAAAGACCCTCACGTTTACAGAGGACTCCGCCCCCCAATCAACATAACAAGTCCCACCCACCTCAGCAGATCAGTTTAAAAGTAAGGACCCCGCAAGGACATTTTTAGAGAGCAGCAACCATGGATCTGAGAAAAACCAAGTCTCTCCCCATGATCTGCAGCCTGGATCAAACGCCTACAGGACCGCCATCCTCACCAACAATTTGGACACCAGATCTCGACAACTATATGGCGGGTATTGATATCACGGGGTGGCTGGATATGCCTCAACCTCCATCTACTCCACCCGAGTCTCCAGAGGAATCAACAGCAGTAGGCATTGATTCGCCATGCTTTCCTTGTGCTCCCGAGGGTGATGCTACAGAACGTGTTAGGACATCGGCATTCCTGAATACGGTAAAAGCAGTTGTAGTTCATCTGTTGGATAGAGTCGTGTACCTCTACAGAAAGGAAACATGTAACGGATGTCAAGTCGATCACCCCAGTCAGATGCAGCACGAGTGTTTATTCCCTACCGGTGAATACTATCTGGATCGAAACTATGATGAAGTGGTAAAGAGACTATGGACCGTTCGTTTCATTCCAGCCATTCGGGACGCTCTGCACCAGAACCACCTTCATGTGTCGGAGAGGAGAGTCTTTGGAGCTAACGAGGCGATTCTGTACAACCTCAGAAACACCAGACTCTTTGAGGCTAAAATCGAGAAGCTATACGAACAGCTTGTAGAGAACGACGAGACCCAACTGAAGATTACAAGAGCAGCTTGGGCCTGCTGGCAGCATTAGGAAGAGTTTTTATTTATTTTTGATACTTTTTCGTTAAAGTATGTTTTATTTTAATTAAATAAATATATTATTTTTGTTACAGCATCGGGCTGTAACAGGAAAAATGTCTGAGAAACGTGTTATGCATAGGGTGTATTACACTCCATCTAATCCAGGGAGTTTAGGAGGTGTGGATAAACTCCATAGAGCTGTACAGAATGAAATGGGTAAACAAATAAATGTAGAGATTTCAGACAGCAGTGTAGGTGCCATTGACTGCTTGGCTGAAAATGATTGATGGAAAAGCTACAAAGCTTAAAGAACTTTTTTAACAGAGTCAGACATCGATGGACATTATACTGGTGAAAAAGAATCTCACCTTTACAGAGGACTCTGCCTCCCACTCAACATAACAAGTCACACCCTCCTCACCAGATCATTTTAAACTAAGGACCCCTCAAAGAAAAACATTGTGTATTCTACCTATGTAAAAAGAATGTCGGGGTTGTCTCTGTATCAAGAAGATGTGTTTAAAAAAGAATTTTGTGAAAAATACCAACTGTGTGAGAGACGTCATAAAGACACTCATTTTAACCACAGTGTTTGTTCTCTACAAATGTTTTAAGATTGTTACAAAATGTAAAAAATAAAAGGTATGGAGACAAAATTAATTCAGGTGACTCTGGCTTTATTAGGAAAACAAACATATAATACAAATGGGTTAGGGGTTAAATATAACCATCGTGGACTTAATAGTCTAACAAAATACTTTTATCTGAATACATTTGTTCTTTTTAAGAGCACTTTTTGAAATTATTTATTTATTATTTCAGTGGAACAATCCAGTTTTTTGTTAACATTAACGCTTTCTTCTCTTTTTCTTGTGTTACTAAGATACTTTTAGACACACTTTGGTGTATGCAACACTTGTTCAGATAAACAAGGTTTTTTCTTTTCTGATAAACTTACATATTTTAGTTATTTTATGTTACCAAGATACTTTGAGATACACCCTGATGTACGCAACACTTAACAAAGGGTATAATATGAAGTAGTTGGTAAGGAAGGGGTTTTTCTTTAAGGGTGCAAAACTTTAGAACAGGGTAAAATATTCATTAATTTGTATTGAATTGAGTTTTCTTTTTTTGATTTTCAACATACTATATGACTTTTACATATTTCTGACGTACTATACTTTTTTGACTTTTTTCTGTAGAATCTTGACAAAACTATTACTTGTTCTTAAATGATGACCTATTGCTGGAGATGAGATGAAAAAGCTACAACGCTTAAAGAACTTTTTTCTAAAAACTCTCAATTCTATAATTGACTACCACCATTCAACGCAATAAGCCCCACCCTCCGCTCAGCAAATCATCTAAAACGAAGGACCTCGCTAAGACGACCGTTGTAAACTACCCGAATCTTGCAATACTACTGCTGCTGATTTTGCTCCTTGGGCCAAAACGTCTATGTTTATGGACACAGTGAAAGCGGTGTTGGTTGATATTGTGGAGAGGGTGATACATCGGTACAGAGAAGAAATATGCAACGGGTGCCGAGTCAGTCACCCTGGCCAGAGGCAACACGATTTTCTGAATGACATGTCCGATTTTTACTTCAGAAACAATTACAACGCGTTAATGAAAAGACTCTGGCTCACCGACTTCATTACTGAGATCGACCAGACTCTTAATGATAAAGACATTTTCACGGATGATTGGAGGATCCAAGGCGCTTCGGAGGTTTTTCTTCACAATCTCAAAAATTGCAGACGCCTCAAGGAGAGACTTGAAAAGATCCATGCCGAGTTGGATGGAGAAGAAGAAGACTAACAACCAGCAGTTGGATGGAGAAGCCAGGGACTTGTTCGATTACATTGACTTTTTTCTTTTAAGTAAAATAAAAATGGGAAACTACTATGCAAAACGCTCTGTATATATTGATCATAATGTAGTCATTACCCTTTTAATAAGTGTGGTGATTGGGACGATTGAAAACAGAACGAGTAGTGACCCCCGTGTAAAAAGAATTTTTGGATATCGTTCGTTCTGGCAGGACTATTCCGGGTCATTGGGAAATGATTGTAAACGAAACATTTAAAGTGGTCCTGGAATCTTCATTTTCCGAAACATTCTATAACATTATCTCATAAATGAAACAAACATCAAAAGTGTATCATGTGCTCTCATTGTATGCTCTGTTTGTAGATGTAATGCATCTTTGCGTCGAAAACAGCATACACGTGAATATTTTGACTGAAGTGAAAAAACTCCATCACGATATCTCCAGTAATATGGGGAATTCTAAGCTGGAGACTGTCCTGGGGATGCTACAATCAGTATAACTATTGATTTTGTGTGTGAAAAAAATAAAAAAGTGTTTTTTTACATCTAAAAACTGTTGTCATCATTATAGCAAGGGGAGCGTGTCTGATACATGTGTATTACAGTCCTTCTTGTTGTGTTTTTCAGTGTTTTCTGTGTGTCTGTACACACAAAGCACACTTCATTATCTACTTTTCAGCTTTTTTAAAAAGAAAAAGCTGAAAAGTAGATAATGAAGTGTGCTTCATTGAAGTGTGCTTCTCTAGGGCTCTGGGGTGACGTAGTTGATTTTGAATCTTCGCCGAACTGCATTGTGGGGAGCGGAGCGTGGCTTTGCAAGCATCGCGAGCATCAAAAGTTGAGCAATGTTCAACTTTTGAGGCTCGATGCTTGGCATCAGCCAATCAAATCATGCGTATGCAAATCTGACAGTACAAGCGCTAGCCAATCAAACCGCGTGTATGCTGGGAGAGTACGCAGGTCATTTCCTCATATTCAAAAAAATGGAGCGGTAGTGAATTTTTTTTTTTTATTGCTCCACCTCTTACTTCTCTTTTTAACTTCTCCCTCAGCACAAATACAATTCCAAAAGTATTGAAGTCTGCTTATGTCTTGCCTTTACTGAAAGGAGGGGAGGCAACTATTTTAAATAACTATAGGCCAATCTCTAAATTGTCAGTTCTGGCTAAGGTGCTCGAACGACTTGTGAGTGAACAAGTAAAGGAGTTTTTATGTATAAATGATATCCTGTCTAAACATCAGTCAGGATTCAGAAAGAAACACAGCACCATCACTGCGACAATGAAAGTGGTAAATGACATTACTAGTATTTTAGATAATAAGCAGAGTTGTGCAGCTCTGTTTATTGACCTTTCCAAAGCGTTTGACACCGTCGATCATCGCATTTTAAAGCAGAGGCTACTCAGTATTGGCATATCCAGCCTTGCAGTGGGGTGGTTTGTGAACTACCTCTCTGAAAGGTCCCAATGTGTTCATTTTGATGGACTGTCTTCTGAGTGGTTAAACATTTCTAATGGTGTACCACAAGGTTCTGTTTTAGGACCACTTTTATTCTCCATATATATTAACAGCGTAGGTGATAATGTGGATGAAGCTACTTCTGTGATGTATTGTGCAGGTTCCTCCATTAAAGAGGCTGTTGTTAAATTACAGGCTGTTTTTCACACTATTCAGACTCAGCTCTCTGAATTAAAGCTTCTTTTAAATGTGGATAAAACCAAGGTAATGCTCTTTTCAAAAGCAAAAAAGACACCAGAGCCTGTTTTAGATATTGTAACTATACGCAAGGAACAAAACTTGAAGTTGTTTCCTCTTACAAATGCCTTGGTATCTGGCTTGATGATTGTCTGTCTTTTAAACTTCATGTCAATAACCTGCTTAAAAAACTGAGGGTTAGGCTAGGGTTCTTTTTCAGATACAAATCCTGTTTCTCGCTTGAGGCCAGGAAAAGGCTAGTCACTGTGACCTTTTTACCTGTGCTGGACTATGGTGATTTGTTGTATATGAATGCACCTGCCAATTACCTGAGCAAATTGGATGCTGCGTATCACAGTGCTCTGAGATTTGTCACAAATTGTAAAGCACTTACACATCACTGTACACTGTATACCAAGGCAGGTTTACCATCACTCTCTGTACGGAGGCTCAGTCACTGGTACACTTTTATTTATAAAGCTATGTTGGGCAAACTCCCGTATTACATCTGTTCTCTGGTAAAGCAGAAAGTTGCGGCAGTTATTGTCTGAGATCGCAGGATGTGGTCTTGTTAGATGTGCCAAGAGTGAGGACTGTCTTAGGTAAGACGGCTTTTATGTGCGCAGCTCCACTTGCTTGGAACAGCCTACAGTGCAAATTGAAATTGAGCAATTTTATTTCTCTGAATGTTTTTAAGGCACGTCTGCACAAGATGCTTTCTGACACTATGGGTGTTTGTAAGTGTTGGTGAATATGTAAATATGATGTCCTTTATTGTTTGTTTTATGTTGTTTTTATGTTTCATGTGGAACTAAATTGATGCAGGTCTCCCTTGTAAAAGAGATCCATGATCTCAAGAGACCTATCTGTCTAAATAAAGGTTTGAAAATGAAAATGAATCACCCGGTGCTGTATGATCAGTCTCTGTTCATCTACCGGGATACAAACCGGAGGAGCGAGGCATGGAGGGAGGTGGCAGAGACAGTGGATGAAACTGGTAGGTTTTTGCCTGTTTGGGGATTTTATATCCAGTTTACTTCATTTTAACATTGCTATTGCTTTGTATGCCGGGGGCGGGCGGGAGATTTCTGATTGGTTGTTGGTCGCCTTGGGCGCGAGAAATCGCCAAGCCTCAGACACGCCCAGCTTCAAGATTTTTTGATGCCTGTAGTGTAGACGGGCCGTTACAGTTCTGTTTCATATGGATGTTGAGAGATGTATCCATAGATCTCCTAATGTTGCTCTCAAAGTGCCCCAGATTGATGCTTTTAAAAAAAAATCTTTTCAGACCCCCCCACACTTAAATCATGTTCACATGGATAGGAAACTACATTTGCACACATGTTGTTTCCAATATCTTTCTGTTTTGGTGGTCATGCCACAACCGTGCACGTGCATGCATGCGTGAGTCATGGTAAGATATGTGGATTAAGAGGTTGCTTTTTCTTTGCACAGCATGAAAGAAAGGCCAAATGAATGGGCTGTGATTTTAGTATTTTTAAGCAGAGGTCAATCATTTGTACGGCCCTCGGAGGAAGTTGGAAACATGTAAATGGCCCTTGAGAGGAAAAAGGTTCCCCACCCCTGATCTAGACGGAAGGGTGGGAATCAACTCAGTGAACAACAGATACCAAGGATGCTGGCTGATGAAGAAGACGAAGTAAGCTAAGTAAGGCAAGGCAAGGCAAGTTTATTTATAGAGCACTTTTCAACGCAAGGCAATTCAAAGTGCTTAACAAAATTTTTTTTTTTAAAGACATTAAGCATTAAAAAAGAAAAGCTAATCAAATAAACATTAAGAAAAAAATACATGGATAAAAGTTACAGTGCAGTTTAAAAAGAAAAGTCTTCAGCCTGGATTTAAAAGTAGTAAGAGTTGCAGCGGACCTGCAGGTTTCTGGGAGTTTGTTCCAGATATTTGGAGCATAATAACTGAACGCTGCTTTACCATGTTTAGTTCTGACTCTGGGGACAGAAAGCTGACCAGTCCCTGAAGACCTGAGAGATCTGGATGGTTCATAGTTTAGCAGGAGGTCAGTAATGTATTTTGGGCCTAAACCATTCAGTGCTTTATAAACCAGCAGCAGTATTTTGAAATCTATTCTTTGACACACAGGAAGCCAGTGTAAAGACTTCAGAACAGGAGTGATGTGATCCACTTTCTTAGTGTTAGTGAGGACTGGAGCAGCGGCGTTCTGAATCAGCTGCAGCTTTCTAATAGATGTTTTAGTGAGACCTGTGAAGACACCATTGCAGTAGTCGAGTCTACTGAAGATAAAGGCATGGACAAGTTTTTCCAAATCCTGCTGTGACATTAGTCTTTTAATCCTAGATATGTTCTTTAGGTGATAGTAGGCTGATTTAGTAACTGTTTTAATGTGACTGTTGAAACTCAGGTCAGAGTCCATGACTACACCTAGATTTCTGGCTTTATCTGTTGGTTTGAACATTGCACACTGAAGCTCAGCGCTAACTTTTAAACGTTCTGCCTTGGCTCCAAAAACCATTACCTCAGTTTTATCTTTGTTTAATTGGAGAAAGTTCTGACACATCCAGTCATTGATTTGTTCAATGCACTTACTCAGTGTTTGAATTGGAGCATAGTCTCCTGGTGAAATTGTTACGTAAATTTGTGTGTCATCTGCATAGCTATGGTAACTTATTTTGTTGTTCTTCATTATCTGAGCCAGTGGTAGCATGTAGATGTTAAAGAGAAGAGGCCCCAAGATGGAGCCTTGAGGAACCCCACATGTCATATTTGTCAACTCAGATGTGTATTTACCGATAGAAACAAAGTTGTTTCTGTCCTTTAAGTAGGATTTAAACCAATTTAGAACTGTTTCCGAAAGTCCCACCCAGTTTTCCAGTCGGTCCAGTAATATGCTGTGGTCAACAGTGTCAAACGCAGCACTGAGATCTAATAATACTAACACTGAAGTTCTGCCACTGTCTGTGTTTAAGTGGATGTCGTTAAAGACCTTTACAAGAGCAGTCTCAGTGCTGTGGTTTAATAATAATAATATATTTAATTTATATAGCGCTTCTCATCTGCCAAGACAAATCTCGAAGTGCTTGGACGAAAGCCTGACTGGAACACATCAAAACAACTATTTAAATGCAAGAAATTACTCAACTGTTGAAAAACAACTTTTTCAATGATCTTACCTAGAAATGGCAGGTTTGATATGGGCCTGTAATTGTTCATTACTGAAGCATCTAGATTATTCTTTTTTAAGAGCGGTTTAATGACTGCAGTTTTCAGGGCCTGTGGAAAAATACCTGAGTGAAGAGATTTGTTTACTATATGAAGTAGATCTGAGGCCATGCAAGGCAAAACATCTTTGAAAAATCCTGTTGGAATAATATCAAGACAGCAGGAGGAGGATTTCAGAAGTTGTATAATGTCCTCCAGGTTTTTATCATTAATCTGATGGAATTGTGTCATGATGTCTGAATTGATGTTAAGTGGACACAGAGACAACACATTTGCTGTTCCTGATGCAGAGGCACTGACTGCTTGTCTGATTTTCTGAATTTTGTCAGTGAAAAAGGAGGCAAAATCATTGCACGCCCTGGTGGATAGAAATTCAGAGGCTACTGACACTGGGGGGTTAGTTAGTCTGTCGACGGTAGCAAACAAGGCACGTGCGTTGTTTTTGTTTTTGGTAATGATGTCAGAGAAGAATGATTGTCGTGCGTTTTTCAATTCCAAATTATAAAGGCCAAGTCTCTCTTTATAAATTTCAAAGTGAACCTGGAGATTTGTTTTTCGCCACCTGCGTTCAGCTTTTCGACATTCTCTTTTTTCTGTTTTAACGGTCATGGCCTTTCTCCATGGAGATATTTTCTTCCCAGTCACTTCCTTTACCTTAATTGGAGCAATGGCATCTATAACATTTTTAATTTTTGAATTAAAATGATCTACTAGCTCATTTACTGAGGTGTTAGCAGGGGCAAGTGTGGAAGAAAAATTCTGAGTAAACATTTCCCTGGTATTTTCAGTTAAATATCGCTTTGTGGTTACCTCTTTTTGAACACTTGTGTGAACAGAAATAGAGCTCTCAAAGAAAACACAGGAATGGTCAGACAGTGCAACATCAGTCACCACAACCTTAGAGATATTCAGACCCTTTGAGATAATTAAGTCCAGAGTGTGCCCCTTATTGTGCGTGGGCTCCGTCACATGCTGAGTCAGTCCATAGCTATCAAGAACACAAAACAGTTATTTTGCCCCTCTGTCCTGGGGGTTGTCAACATGGATGTTAAAATCACCAACAATGACTAGACGGTCAAAGTCAATACACACTAAAGACAGCAGTTCAGTAAAGTCATCAAAAAAGCTTGCACAGTATTTGGGTGGCCTATAGATATTTAGGAACAGAGCTCGAGAGGAGCATTTCAGCTGAAGGGCCACATATTCAAAAGAATCAAAGTTTCCATACGATGTCTTCCTGCATTGAAGGGAATCATTGAACAGAATAGCAACTCCACCTCCTTTCTTATGCATTCTTTCCTGACTCATAAAACTAAAGTTGGGAGGGGTCGTGACCTGAGGGAGTGAAGAGAGAGAGTTAGAGGAGTGTAAGACAGAAATCCCGACAGGAGGTTTTACATTGGGAGTAGAGAAAAGGACAGAACATGACAGGAATTTATAATATTAAAGATGCAAGGACACTTACTCAACTCAAGGGCACAGCAACACATGCATTTAACAAAACATTTTACAGGGAGCTCTGAAGAACCCTCGAGAAGGAATTGAAAAATGTGTGAATATGCAAACTTACTATCAGGCAGCGTGCGGAAGAAGGCTGCAGGACTGAAGCTGCCGTAACCGCCAATGGTGTGCACCCGAACCTGAACCTCGTACTGGGTCGCCCTGCGGAGGTCCGTCAACACCGCCTGGTTCTTGTTGCTCTCTGTGTAGTGGCACTGGTCCTCACTACGTCGCTCCTATCATAGGAAAACAGGGAGAGTTAACAGGACTGAAAGTGAATTAGGGAGGAATTGACAGCCCAGAAACAAAACACAGAAAGACTCGGTCATCTCTAGAGGAATTCACATATCCAATCTTTCATTTACTAAAGCATATAAGGGCCAAGTATGAAGAAAAGATAGGGAGAATGATTCAAGTATTAAGTATACATATTTAGAATAAAGCTGAACTTTCAGTAAATGGGAAAGGTTAGTAGGTTGATTCATTTTTTATTTAATTATTTTTAAATATATGACATTCATTGACCCTCTCTGAAGAACCAGCACCTTACCGTGGTAGAGAGGTTTGTGTGCCCTGATGAACCTGGGGGCTGTGTTGTCTGGAACCTTGTGTTCCTGGTAGGGTCTCCCATGGCAAATTGGTCTCAGGCAAGGGGCCAGACTAAGATTGGTTCAAAAGACCTCATGAAAGAAACAACAAGAAGTGAGGATACCCGGCCCGGAGGAAGCCCGGGGTCCCCTTCTGGAGCCAGGCCCAGAAGGAGGACTCGTCGGCGAGCGTCTGGTGGCCGGGCTTGCCACGGAGCCCGGCCGGGCCCAGCCCGAAAAGGCAACGTGGGCAACACCTCCGCTTCTCCGTCCCGCGGGCCCACCACCTACGGGAAACATCGATGGGGTCGGGTGCGCTGCCAGAAGGGTGGCAGTGAAAGTGGAGGGTCTCGACGGACCAGACCCGGGCGGCAGAAGCTGGCTTTGGGGACGTGGAACGTCACCTCTCTGGGGGGGAAGGAGCCGGAGCTTGTGCGGGAGGTGGAGCGGTACCAGTTGGATCTGGTTGGGCTCACCTCTACGCACAGCGTCGGCTCTGGAACCTTACTTCTGGATAGGGGTTGGACTCTATTCTTCTCCGGAGTTGCTCAAGGTGTGAGGCGCCGGGCGGGTGTGGGGATACTCACAAGTCCCCGGTTAGGTGCTTCGTTGTTGGAGTTTACCCCAGTGGACGAGAGGGTCGCCTCCCTACGCCTGCGGGTTATGGGGGGGAAAACTCTGACTGTTGTGTGTGCTTATGCACCCAACAGCAGTTCAGAGTATACAGCCTTCTTGGAGACCCTGGAAAGAGTCCTGTATGGGGCTCCTGAAGGGGACTCCTTAGTCTTGCTGGGAGACTTCAACGCACATGTGGGCAATGATGGAGACACTTGGAGGGGCGTGATTGGGAGGAACGGCCCCCCTGATCTGAACCGGAGTGGTGGTTTGTTACTGGACTTCTGTGCTAGTCATGGATTGGCCATAACAAACACCATGTTCGAACATAAGGATGCTCATAAGTGTACGTGGTACCAGAGCACCCTAGGCAGAAGGTCCATGATCGATTTCGTTATCGTATCATCGGACCTGAGGCCGTATGTTTTGGACACTCGGGTAAAGAGAGGGGCGGAGTTGTCAACTGATCACCATCTGGTGGTGAGTTGGGTCGAGTGGCGGGGGAAGCCTCTGGATAGACCTGGTAAGCCCAAACGTGTAGTTCGGGTGAACTGGGAACGTCTGGAGGAGGCCCAAGTTCAGGAGGCCTTCAACTCACACCTCCGGCGGAGCTTTTCGGGCATTCCTGTGGAGGTTGGGGACATTGAACCAGAGTGGTCGGTGTTCAAAGCCTCTATTGCCGAAGCCGCGGTGGGGAGCTGTGGTCTCAAGGTCCTAGGTGCCTCAAGGGGCGGTAACCCTCGAACCTCCTGGTGGACACCGGTGGTCAGGGAAGCCGTCCGACTGAAGAAGGAGGCCTTCAGGGATTTGTTATCCCGGGGGACTCCCGAGGCAGTTGCAAGGTACCGACAGGCCCGAAGGGCAGCAGCCTCATCCGTGGCCGAGGCAAAGCAGCGGGTGTGGGAGAAGTTCGGAGAAGACATGGAGAAGGACTTTCGGGCGGCACCAAAGTTGTTCTGGAAAACTGTCCGACACCTCAGGAGGGGGAAGCAGGGAACCATCCAAGCTGTGTACAGTAAGGATGGGACGTTGTTGACCTCAACTGATGGAGTGTTGGGGCGTTGGAAGGAACACTTTGAGGAACTCCTGAACCCGACAACTCCGCCCTCTATGTTAGAGGCAGAGCTGGAGTATGACGGGGGATCAACACCAATCTCCCGGTGGGAGGTCACTGAGGTCGTTAAACAACTCCACAGTGGCAAAGCCCCGGGGGTGGATGAGATCCGCCCGGAAATGCTGAAGGCTCTGGGTGTTGAGGGACTGTCATGGTTGACACGTCTCATCAACGTTGCGTGGAAGTCGGAAACAGTGCCGAAGGAGTGGCAGACCGGGGTGGTGGTCCCCCTTTTCAAAAAGGGGGATCAGAGGGTGTGTGCCAATTACAGAGGCATCACACTACTCAGCCTCCCCGGGAAAGTTTACTCCAAGGTACTTGAAAGGAGGGTCAGGCCGATTGTCGAACCTCAGATTGAGGAGGAACAATGCGGATTCCGTCCTGGTCGTGGAACGACGGATCAGCTTTTTACTCTCGCAAGGATCCTGGAGGGGGCCTGGGAGTACGCTTATCCGGTCTACATGTGTTTTGTAGACTTGGAGAAGGCGTATGACCGGGTTCCCAGGGAGTTACTGTGGGAGGTGCTGCGGGAGTATGGGGTGAGGGGGTCTCTACTCAGGGCCATCCAATCTCTGTACTCCCAAAGCGAGAGCTGTGTCCGGGTCCTCGGCAGTAAGTCGGACCCATTTCCGGTGAGGGTTGGCCTCCGCCAGGGCTGCGCTTTGTCACCAATCCTGTTTGTAATATACATGGATCGGATTTCGAGGCGTAGTCGTGGGGGGGGGGGTCTGCAGTTCGGTGGAGTAAGGATTGCACCACTGCTTTTTGCAGATGATGTGGTTCTGATGGCTTCATCGGTCTGCGACCTTCAGCACTCACTGGATCGGTTCGCAACCGAGTGTGAAGCGGCTGGGATGAGGATCAGCACCTCCAAATCTGAGGCCATGGTTCTCAGCAGGAAACCGATGGACTGTCCACTCCAAGTAGGGAATGAGTCCTTACCCCAAGTGAAGGAGTTCAAGTATCTCGGGGTCTTGTTCTCGAGTGAGGGAACAATGGAGCGTGAGATGGGCCGGAGAATCGGAGCAGCGGGAGCGGTATTGCAGTCGCTTTACCGCACCGTTGTGACGAAAAGGGAGCTGAGTCAGAAGGCAAAGCTCTCTGTCTACCGGGCCATTTTCGTTCCTACCCTCACCTATGGTCATGAAGGATGGGTCATGACCGAAAGAACGAGATCGCGGATACAAGCGGCCGAGATGGGTTTCCTCCGCCGGGTGGCTGGTGTCTCCCTTAGAGATAAGGTGAGAAGTTCGGTCATCAGGGAGGGACTCGGAGTTGAGCCGCTCCTCCTTCGCGTCGAAAGAAGCCAGTTGAGGTGGTTCGGGCACCTAGTTAGGATGCCACCTGGGCGCCTCCCTAGGGAGGTGTTCCAGGCACGTCCAGCTGGGAAGAGACCAAGGGGTAGACCTAGGACCAGGTGGAGGGATTATATCTCTTCGCTGGCCTGGGAGCGCCTTGGGATCCCCCAGTCAGAGCTGGTTGATGTCGCCAGGGAAAAGAAAGTTTGGGGCTCTCTGCTGGAACTGCTACCCCCGCGACCCGACCACGGATAAGCGGGAGAAGATGGATGGATGGATGGACATTCATTGACTTAATTCTTGAAATGCAAAGCAAACAAACATCTTCATCCAAATCTTTTTATCCTTCTTGCCTTGCCCTAATACTTAATTAAAACACTTATAAATACATATATATCATATATAAAGTCAAATTGACTCAAACTTGTTCAATCCAATTGCAGTTTAAACATCTTTACACAATGTAAATTATATCTAAAGTGTCTCTTGTCTTGGCTGTACGAGCTTCTGAATCAGGTTCCCCTGTGTTTTGGTCAGAGCAAAAACACAAACACACACGTGTGTCACGTAAACACACGTGTACTGTATACTGCCTCCACAGTTGTTACATGCGACACTAAAGGGTAGGGTGGAATTGTCTTAACCTGATTTACTGCAATTTATATCAATAAAACTGTCAATTATCTGGGTCATTGTTTGTCTAGACAACATACAAACAATTTGGGTTTCATTACACTTGACCTGCATGTCTTAGGATTTCTGAGGACATCCATATTAGCACGCTATCCTGTCTACATTTCTTCGCAAAACATTGTGTGATTTTTTATATTCTGAGCCGTAGTACACCCGAGGATAAAATCATTAAAATGCAGACCGCGGAGGGGTATTGTCAGGGCTCACCTTCTCACAGTAGCGGACCTGATGCTGCAGGATGGTGTAGTGCAGCTGAGCGGAGACTGACCAGTGCAGAGTCAGGCTGCTCTCTGTGGAGTCACTCTTCCGAATCAGAGACACCAGCGACGGCACTGCACAGATGGAAGAAGAAATATAAATACCAGGTGAAATTCCGACTATTTATACCTTTCAGCTTTACCTCCCTTACCGTTGTGGCTGGTGGTGATATTGACACTTCCACTGGCAGGGTCCTTGCCGCTGATATGAGACACCCCGTCGAGAGACTGCACTGTGAAGGAGTACGTGGTTTGAGGCAGCAGGCCCCACACCTCCACCCTGCGACCCAGCAGGCCCTGCTGCTCGGGCCGGTAGCTGACGCTGTCCCCGCAGGACAGGCAGGGGCCCTCAGGGGACCTGCAGAAGGAGCATCTGATGGCGTAGCTCAGGTCTGTTCTGCCGCCGTTGTCCAGAGGCTCATTCCACTTCAGGCTGAGCGTGGTATCGTTGATCTGGGAGTGGACGGTGCGCGGAGCTGAGGGAGGTCCTGCAGTGACAAAGAAATGGATAAGATTAACTGATTTGGAATTTCAGATTTTGTAAATACTGCAAATCAGTCAAATAAGAATCCCTCAAGCTTTTAATCTAGCAAGTCATAAAGGAATACATCTATCCCACTTGCTGTCCAGAGATATATGAAAAGATTGAAACCACCCAAAAGTCTATATGCTAATAGGCTCTAAAGTTAAGACCCGTTAGCTCAGCATTAAGACCAAAACAATCCAGGTAACCAATTGTGGTTTTAAGGGGTTTATGTGCGGGACTGGTTCTTCACCAGGTGCAGTGACTGGCTCAGACTCTTCTCTCCAGGAAAGCTGTACTCCAAGCCAAGTAATAGTACCAAAGAAACATTGTTTACAAAAAGCTTGCAGTAGATTGAACAAAGGGGACATCAAATGTTGAAGTGTTCCTTATAGATGAAAGTGAATGAATATTTTTTAGTTTTAGATTTAGCCATGTTCCCTCTTTATGCTAAGCTAAGCTACTTATGATAAGAGTCTGCTGGCTGTAGCTTCCATTATCAGACATTAGACAGTTTTATTGATCTTGAAAAGGTCTTTTCATTTGACGGATAGCACTAGTAATTGTCACATTATTCTGTCAAATGAGTCATTTCATTTCAGAATACAGGCATTGCCGAGCTCTGATGCAATCATAGTGTGAGAAATGTCTCTTTAAAATCAAACTATAATCTCTTCTGTATCATTTTACTGCTGCTTTACTTTCCATGACCCACACAGACCATTTGTTTAAGTTTTTTTCATATGTGCTGAAGACATTTTATTCAGTCAGCCCATGTAGTCACGAAGCAGAGCGAGGGTCCTGCAGTGGCTTTGCATCACAGCAGGAGCATATGTGTTGCGGGATTTAACTGGTGCAATTACATTTGTCTAAAACCGGATGATAATGATCACGTCTGAAAATTGTAAGAAGATAGCTGTTGCCTTAAGCCAAGCATAACTAAACAGCAATACCACTCAGCCACTGCGAATGACTTTCTGTTCCTGCCAAGGAGACAGAGCTTTGTCACTGAGCCTGCAGCTAACTTAAGAGCTAATAGTGCTCTCATTGGAAACCCAAACGGGGCAGATTCATAGACAATCTGGATGAATAAATTCTGAATTCAAGATTTTGGATTGGAGATTTTTTTCTATAGTGATGGTACATTTTATGATTGAACAATCAGAATCCACTTTGTTCAAGCCACCATGGCTGCCACAGTGTGGTAAAACGCTTAATTTCATGGAAAAGGTCCCCATTCCAATTTTGCAGACAAATTGAAAATAAAAGTGATATTCAGAACTGTGCAGGCAATCCAGTACAATAACATCATATATAATAGGAGAGGCCTAATTAAGTGATTAATAATTAAGATAAAGCCCTTGTAATTAAAGTTATCAGTAATCATACAATTGGATGTAAATTGTAGTTCCAGGCTGTCACACCTGCAGAGGACAGGAAATGCCATCATCCCGCCCAAGTTTCACATCCACTTTGTGGCCAGTGCGCCTCATTAAGAGGTCCCTCCCATTCACACATCCAACATGTGGATGAATTGAAATTCCTGAATCTGCATGGAGGTGTCACTTGAGCCCATCAAGGCCTACTCCACTTTGGAGTGGACGCCCTGCCCCCAACCACCTGTCACCAAAGTCATGCATCTCAATGGCCAGCAGTGGGACAAAGGACACAAAGCAGATTAGGGGAGTTTGGCTAAATGCCACCAAGGCAAAAGAGAATTAGCTACAAAGATGGGAAAGGCAAAGTGAATCACAGTTTTTGTAACTTTTCTGTATAATACTTACTTGTGCACACTGTCAGGAGTGTCAGACTCTGCACGCAAGTATCCAGGTAGACACGCACACACTGAGGCCCCTGCAATGGTGGCTTGGCTGAAACCTGGACAGCCTTTGCACTGTCCCTCTGCGGAGGACTTGAACTGACCTGGAGGACAGGCTGGGGAGGACAGGAGAAGACAAATCAATACGATTCAGGAGATAACAACACTGGCCCCAATCTTTAAAACCTGCTGTGTCCCTGGGGGTCAGATTGCCTTTTCTTTTGGCGTCATTGTACGCAGATGCCAGATGGCTACCCTTTGACAGACAGAACCATGTGATGAGGCTATAAACTGAAGACAATCACAGGAATGAAGCAGAGAGTAATGGTCAATTTAGTTTCTAAACCTGACTGATATTGACCTGATGCTGATCCTTGACTTTACCTGACCATATCTGAGTAAGAAGGCATAACGCTGGTGTCCTTACAAAGAACCGTCTCTCTGTGCTCTTGTAAAACCAATAACTGCACTGTGGAATTCACGGCTTTAAATGACTTTGAACAAGTGCTGAAAGGATATATTGATTCATCGATGAGTTGACTGACAGAAAATCTATTTACAACAATCTTCCCAATTGATTTGAAAATGTTTAACACTTTCTCTGGGTTTGGCTCCTCGAGGATTTACTGCTTTTCTGTTTTGTATCACTGTGAATGTATATATTTGCCCTGGTCTGAACCCATTTTCTATTGATCCGTCACCTCGTAACGCCACATTCAGCCATGCAGTGTTTACGATGAGTGTTCAGTGCGGCTGTTTGAATGCAGCTCCAGCTGAGTCAGATAAATAATAAAACAATCATTTTTCACACAAAGTGGAGCCTTTCTAAAGGATCAACACACTCTTTCTGATCCCTGCCAAGTCACACTTTGCCTGCGGGAATTTCCATGATGTGAAACATGTGCTGAATGCTGATGCATGTCTCACCTGTTGAAGGTTGTTGAAATATATTATTTATAGATGAAATGCAAGTGACTGTCACCGAACAGTATTATGAAACACAACTTTTGGAGCACTTATTTCCCAACTAAAGGACACTTACAGCCTGTTTCTATTGTTCACTAAAACAGTGCTTTTCAATGACTGCAGCTGTAAAACTGTTTAGCACTTGCAGTTCACGCCAATATGAGTGATTATTTTGTCTGAGTAAAAACCACTTTATCGAAATACTATTCTTTTCACTTTGGATTTTATGGATATGATGATTATTCTTGTCACCATTTGTATAATATAACATTAGTACAGCTCAAGTTTACTGGCACTTTGATATATATCTCTCTCAATGTAACAATATGTAAAGCCTGATTGAGATTCACTTCAACAAATTGTTTTAATATTCTTATCAAGCTTAAATATAACACTATATCAACTTGACAGCATTCATACGTTTTATGATAAAAGGTTGTGTGTGATTCAAAAATATATATACAACATTTATAGCACAGTATAAGTATTTTGATTTTAAATGTAGATGTCAATTTCACCTTTTAACTGGCTGGCCTATGAAGCAAATTACCTTTTCAATCTTGCTCTAAAGGTAATTTCTCGTTATGATGAGTGTTTCTTTCCTCACAGCTCTCTGCAGTAACAGAACGATGGAAATGCCAAACCCACTTCACTAGAAGCAAAATGTCGGAAATGATATTTTTTTTGGTGATGAAAAATCATTATACCTCCCACAGAGATCAAACTGAATCCTACCTTCAAAAACACACACAGATGCAACGACACACTTACTGATGAAAAAGAACCATTTCTTCTTGTGTTTCTGTGTCCTTAGAGATCAACATGTATCTGTGTTGGTGTGAGGCAGAGTAATTGTGTGTGTGTGTGTGTGTGTGTGTGTGTGTGTGTGTGCAAAGGAAGGGGTTCATACACGAGGCTTGTTAATTGGACTCATTAGACAGAGCTGCTGCACGGCTCCCGAGAGAAACACCCTGCTTCTTCTTCTTTTTTGTCTGCTTTGCTTTGATGTTCTCAAAGTAATATGATCTTCACCCCCGAGTGTTCCCTCCCCACTCTCGTTCCCCTCACCTCTCCTCTCCCCCTGTGCTCCTTCTAAGTTCTGAAGCTGTGGCAGCAGTAAGCCTTTGACCCTGCTCCTCCTCTCAGAGATAAGTGCTGCTCCGCCTGACCTCTCTCTGTCCACTCCGGGTTACTGCCGCTCCGCTGCCTCATTAGTTTCCTCTCACCGTTTCTCTCCTCGGTGAACCCCACCCTCATCTTACCATTGTTTGTTCTTGTTTAGTCTGCCTGCTCTGCTGCCTGCGCGGGTGTAGTCTATAAACAAACTAGTACAAGCGTCTTAGCCTTGCTTCCTTCTTACCTGTGCATCTGGTTTGTCCTTCGAAGGGTTCATATCCTGGCATGCAGGCACAGGAAGTTGTCGGCTGGCCCACCCACTGACCGTCTTCCCCGCAGAAGAGCTTCGGGGGCCGAGGTCGAGGCCCCTGCTGGGCGGAGTGCTCCACACACACACCCTGGGCCTCCTGCACCAGGGTGCGGGGGATGGTCTCTGGGAAGGAGGCAAGAGCACTGACCAGGGGGGGACACTTCTTGAAGAAGACCCTGACGGACAGCAGGGCCATGCAGGCGCCCTGAGCCTGGAAGGCCAAGTAGAGACCTCTCTTGGACAGAGGGCCGAGCCTTAAGGTCTTCACATTGAATGTCCTCTCCCCGCCCTTCCTCTTTAGAAAGTCTGCAGCCACTGTGTCCACCTAGGACGGGAAGAGAGAGAACAGATTTTATGTGATGGCCCGGTTCCAGCTCTGGATTCAGTCTTAAGAGGGACCAGACTGGCGGTTTTGCATGTTTTATACATTTTAGCCCATTAACCAAGCATCACATATGCTTTACATTATTCAACCTTTTCCAAAGCATACCACTGTGATTTCAGATTGATTTCCTACCTTCCTGGCAGCCATTGTTTCCCATTTGTTACAGTACACTTTGAACCTCGACTTGCGGGGACTTTAAACACGCTTGGGAGAAAGGCAATTTATCACAATGAACAGTTCATCACATTTATTTCTCTGTCAAAGTTACATTATTTAGTAATGAAGTCGAGTAGAAGGCACTATTCTGAAACCCTCTTTTTGGCGGTGTGTTCAAGGACGCTGCAACATCTGAGGTTTGACAACGAGCTGCCGAAATGCACTTCAATCATAAGCTGTGCGTTTGGAAAATGAAAGCCAGGAGATGAACTCCGAGCAAACATGCAGGTTGAGAAACAGATTGAATGCAGCTACGAGGAGAGTACTTGATCGCATGAGACGATAACAAAACTTGGACAGAATATAAAAGTGATTAATAGTCGACTGTAATAACTACATAAAGCAACCTTTATGCCTCTGCAAGCGGATGACTGTAAATATATAATTGAGTGCAGACTGCAAAATAGAGGTCAGTCTGAAAACTTCAACTCTAGCTCACTCCTATACATGTTTGGCAGTGGTTTACTGGATAGTGTGGAGGTAGGCTTTTGTCAGAAGTCAGTAAAAGTAAAGTACACATACTTCAGTCATACATGGAGTACAAACCCATTTAAAAAAGTTAAATAAATATAAAAATCAACCAGTTTTATTCCCTAGCCTTGCAAGGGACCATTGGTGTATGAATGTTTTGTAAGGGTATATCAGGGGAAATTGTAAAGTGCAATTGACTATTACCATTAAATAACCTGTTTCCATTGCACCCTTCTTGCAAGGTTAACACCTATATCACTAGTTTTTAAGATACACTTTTTGTTGAGAATTTTACAATTAAAAGCTTAATCCAAGACGTATTATGTCATCCAGGTTCTTACAATTAATTATTCATTAAAGCTGATACGTTTCCAAGCTGAAAAACAGGTTATGGTTCCAGCTTTTTCAATTGAGAGGATTTGCTTTTTTAATTTTGTGTTAATACAATGAACATCAGAATGCAGCCAGAATAAAGCCCATCCGCTGTATGAGGTGTTTGTTTACTTTCCGACCTCAGACATGATGGAGTTCATAAGGGTAATTTACAAATAAAATACCCCATTATAACAATGGACTTTATCTTTATGTATTTATTATATATTACCCCCTCAGGCTGATTTTGGAAAAGGACATCAACCCTTGTTTGGTGTTTTTCCCTTATTTATCTAAAACAAATGACATGATAAATTACTTGTGTTTATGTGTGTAAGACTTGTGTTTCTGATAAATTCAACCACCTGTCTGCTCTCACATTCTTCTATTCTGCAAATTTGGGGTGGGACACAATAAATAAAGCTTCGCCAGTTTGTTTGTTTTATTGCACAGTCAAGACATAACAATAACGGCATCATGCTGTTCCAGGTGTGTCGTATGCATGTAAATTGAAGTTAAATAACAGTGTGAAATGTAAAATAAAGTGTAAGTAGTTTCAAAACAATGTAACAGTGGCAATATATATAGCAGCAGACACGCCTTAGTGCAAGTTAGGTGTCAGTATTAAAAAACAGTGGCAATATATATATATAATAACAATAGAAAATCGTTACCACTCTTATTATTGTGGTCTTTAATTTTTTTATAGTCCTGCCTGAGTTTCTTTATTTTTACCCGGCATCCGTGTGCACTGTGCACGATTCCCAGCTCAAGTAGCGAACATCGCTCAAAACATTTGGAGTTGGGAACTGCTTTCTGTAGAAGCTGCTGCATCCCGTCCTTGGAGTAAATTGCCAGAAGCGCCGACACTTCCTCATCATTCCACCGCTCCGGTGTTGTAGTACGTGTGGTCATAACTGCTTTAAAGTACAAAAAAACTACTCGCTCAGGTGTGGATGTGGTTTTGTAGCGAGGAAAAAAATGGCTGCCTAACAAAACAAATTCAGAGTCTAACGGGGCGTGGTTTGCAATTCGCCCAGCCAATAGAAATAGAATAGAAATTGGCACTCTTTTGTCACCAGGTTCGTACCACCTCTCTAGCAGGGACTAAAAAGTACCAAAAGAGTTCCAAAAGAGTTCCCGGCACTGAGTAGTCCCGGCGGTGTGAACGCAACATTATTGGTACTAACGGAACTAAAGTACCAGGGAAAGTCCTGCGGTGTGAACGCGGCTTATGCTTTTTCTTCTAAACCAAACTCGAGTTCTCTTAATTGAGAAAATAAACAGCATTCATCTATGAAATTAATTGTTAGTTACAACCCTTTAGTTTATTATGTTCTGCGACTTTAAAAACTCTAAACAATTGAACTGATCTTCATGTGTAAAATGGGTGGAGTAGTTTTCAGTAAATAACAACCACAGGACTTCCGGTTATGGCGCGGTGTTGATCAGACGTAGTTCAGTCGTCGCTCTGCCCTAATATTGTAAATTAACTATTTTGAACACGGGAGGTGAAAGGAAAATGCATTTTACACAATCATAACGGTGTTACTAATGCCTCCACGCAAGAAAACAACTAAAAAGGACAACGTTTTGAAAACTTTATCCGAAGAAGATTGGCCACCGCTGTCTCAACCTGGCCTTACTCCGGGCATGGAACACGAGGCGGGAGAAGAGCTGTCGCAGGATAAATCCTCAGGTGAAATTCTGAGTGCAATCAACAATTTAAAGGAAGACTTTGCATCAAAATTTAATACGGTGATACACTCAATACAATCTATCGAAGGCGAACTAAAACAATACTCTGGCCGATTAACGGAGGCTGAGGAGCGGCTTGGAGTGGTGGAAGACGATACCTCAGCGCTGAATAAAACAACGAAACATCTGAGACAACAGGTGGAAAGCTTGGAGGCGAAAATGGAAGATCTGGAAAATCGTAGCCGCAGATCTAATGTGCGACTGATAGGCTTGCCCGAAAACGCTGAAGGGAAGGATGCATGCACCTTTCTGGAAAAATGGATCCTTGAAATTCTGGGTGCCGGTTCGTTTGCAGCACCGCTCGCTATTGAAAGGGCGCACAGAGTTCCATCTGCCAAACCAACACACTCTCACTCCCTAAGCGTCCAATAGCGACGTTTGGTCAGTGTCCGTGGCGCCCAATTGTGACGCTCCTAGGCTCCTTCAGCGTCATAAAGGGACGCAAATAGCTTTCAACTGATTGCAATGTATTCCCATCTGCATCGGGATTTGACGCTCGTGGAAGCACGGCATTCGTTTATGCCGGCTGCCCTTAAAGGCAATGTGAGCATCCATTCCCATTGGATAACGGAGAATTTTACACCCGGAAGTAAGTACTCCTCTTACTGTCGATTGATTTTACAGTGATATCTGCACTACTCATCGACTAAAAAACACCAGATTATCCTGTGTTAATTACACAACATTGATTGGTTTAAATTGTGTACAATGCTTTTGTATTTTTCCCCTTCGATTCGGAGAAACAAATATGTTTTCTGAGTAAAGGATGGCAGAAGACACTACACTACCCAGAATCCCCAGCTATCGTTTGGCCTACACCATGTGCTCTGTTTGACAAACCCCGTTTTTTTCACCATTCATTCCGATGGCTGGCGTCTATGTCACGTGATCTTCAAATGTCTCCCTGCAGAAAAAGAAAACATGGCCGAACTTCATTTTATTCTAGGTGTAAAATGCCTATTTTAAAGTTAGTTTGGCCATTAAAATGCGTTTTGATGTCATTTGATGCGAGAAATATGAGTTGTTATTTCAGATTATGTGTGCAGTGGATGTACATGATCTTTAGTTTGCTAGTTATTACGAAGATTACTTCAGGAAATCGCGACGTTTTCATTGTTACCAAGGTGGTTGCTAGGGACGCTGCTATCGATATTATTTCTGTTATGTTGTGTAACTGTTTAATGGTGTTATCTTTATTGCTACCCCCTTCCCCGTCAATGTATAGTGTTGGTCCATAGCCTAAACATATTAGTTTAACAAAATCCGCATCTAAAGATAGCCTACGTTATTTCCCCCCTGTGCAATTCCAGTCTCACATCTCAGAGCACACCGTCATTAACAAATACCGGAAACAGACCGAAATAATAATAATACCTTATTCCCAGTGTGCTTGCTTTTCTCTTTGAAAGTCATCACATAACGGCATTGTAATACACGGTTCGGCTGCATTACATATTACATATCTGCCGTAGTTCTGTATTTATAGAGCCCTGATGAGAAGACAAACATGAGGAACTGAAAACGTGACGTGGATCATAAATATATCAGCCATTAAACAACATCTTACATTTCTTTTCACACAATGCGTCTCCTTGCAGTATCAACACTAATTCGGCTCACTTTTATATTTGATCCAATTGGTAGATAGGCTGTATTTACACCATAAAGGTGCACAGTTGATATAAAGGGACACCTGGTGGTTAAAGCATGTTATTGAATTTCAATATTTTTATTATTAGATATTAATACGATCCCTATAAAGTATTCATTACTCGTTATTCTCTACTAATTGTTAATTAAAGACTGTATGTAATGACTATTTTGCACATCCCTTTCAAGATTTCAAGATTTTCTAAGGTTGATTGACATATCATATAGGCCTACACAACTGTGGTGTAGTTCTGCACTGAATGAAAAACTTGGGTTGCAGGTTCCTCAACAGTGCATTACAAGACATCTATCAATATTTGTGCATACCTCCAGCAATGTTAACTATGTTGAAGCACTTATTTTAACTGATATTATACATAATGTATTATACTCTTATAGATGTATGTAGATATTTCATCTCCGGCCTTGTCAGGTATTGAACAATCAATAAATAAAGAACACAGAATTGTTGAATATAAAACACAGAATTTATGTGATTATACTAAATGATTTTCAAATAAACACAACTGCATATTTAACTGTTACACATGCTGATGTAACGCAAATGTTCCAACTTGGGATCAATAAAGTATATCTTATCTTAAGCTGATCGATGGCTACTGCCATATTTGCACAATGTGCCTCTGAACCTTGACAAGTGCATGTTTCAGGCTTATCAATTAATGTAATGTAATGTTATCACAGGGGTCACACACATAAGACCAGCTGTTAAATAAAGCTCTTCTGACCTTAGCTGGCATGTGGGTATATATAGTAATACTGCCCATAATGGGCACAAGCAATTTTCACCCATTTATTAATTATATGTTTTAAATGTGAGTGTTTCCTTTCCCCTAAACCTCCAGGGATGTACAGAGTTTAATACTGGCAACTTCTTATTATGGGAAATACGAAAACGTCTTTTAAAACTACAACTCCCAGTAGAGACGTGCCATAGAGAACATGTTGCGAAACAGAATAGCCAGCATGTGTAGTTCTGGGGACGAGGTGGGGGAGGGGGGACGCGGTGGACCCGTTCAAATCCAGTTTTGGACAGTCTGCCGTGGTTCCATCCCATTTCAAGTGCTGTTCGAGAATCGGCTTAACCCTCGGAGCACACTCTCCAATCACAGAGCTTGAGGACTATCACGGGGTTTGTCAAACAGAGCACATGGTGTAGTCCAAACGATAGCTGGGGATTCTGGGTAGTGTAGTGTCTTCTGCCATCCTTTACTCCTGGGAATGGACGCTCACATTACCTTTAAGGGCAGCCGACAAACGAATGCCGTGCGTCCATGAGCGTCAAATCCCAACGCAGATGGGAATACATTGCAATCAGTTGAAAGCTATTTGCGTCCCTTTATGACGCTGAAGGAGCCTAGGAGCGTCACAATTGGACGCCACGGACACTGACCAAACGTCGCTATTGGACGCTTAGGGAGTGAGAGTGTGTTGGCCAAACGCACCGTCTCGAGCACTTCTGATTAAGTTCTTAAACTACAAGGACAAAACCAAAGTGATGTCGGCTGCATATGAAAAGGGTAAAATCCACTTTGACAAACATCATATCATGTTTTTCCATGACGTCGCTAAGGAGACGGATAAAAAGCGCAGGGCCTACGATGGAGTTAAAACGAGGTGCAGAGACATGGGTCTACGGTATGGAATACAATATCCATCCTCTTTCCAAGTGACACATGACGGCAACTCTCACCTCTTCACCTCTCCTACGGATGTACATACACACGTTCCTGGAAAAGATCAAGGAGAGGCCCAGAGATTGAACAGTTCCGTGAAAGCACCTGGTGAGATTACCATAAAGAATGGCCTGCAGTATATTACTTGTTACTGTAAAAGGACTAAATCTACTATATACACTGTCAAAGTAAAGGTTTGTCTTTGCAGTATTTAGCAGTAATAATATGTATGTAGGCTATACACTGGTATATAGCTTTTGAAGAAGTGCGTTTTCTGTTATTGATACTGTTAAGAATTGAATAAGTGCTGTCCTTGAACGGTTAAATCTAAGTTATGCCTTTACACTCCCAAATTCACATTTTATATAATTTTCATTAGATATAAAACAAATTCATAATCCACATTTTAGATCCTATAACAAGGGCAGCTAAACTCAGTGTTTACTTATGAATACATTTTATTTTAAGAGCTTTAAACTTGCTGCCTAGTGAATGAAAACATCGACAAAAAGTGAAATATTTTATAGAAGTGTTTTTTTTTTTGTTTTTTTTTCATTCCCTTTGTTAACATTTCTATAATTTGTATGGAAGTTAGGGCAGAGCGACACTTTAGGGACTTGTTTGTGGACATTTATTCTGTTCCTCAGTTTTGTGGACCAGATAGCTCCATGATTAGAGTCTTTAGGAGGGAAAGGGATGCTCATCGTTTGAGCAAAGGGAGGGGTGAGGTTCGTTTGGGGAATTTCACATGGGGTGTTTTGTTTTATTTGTTTTATGTCATGGTGTGTTTATTTTCTGTTCATATTGCGGTCAGCAAATGGGGTCATGTTAAGCAGTCTGATATGCAGTTTTATTTCAGTCAGGTGTTTATGGAATTTTGTTATTTTCTGTTTCTTCTAAATACTGTTGTATTTTTGTTTAGATAACAGAATATGACTTCCAATACAGAATTTAAGATAACTTCATGGAATGTACGTGGGCTCAATAATTTATCGAAACTCAAGCAGGTGTTAAATAGAGCTAAGAGATTGAATTCCAAAATACTGCTTTTATAGGAATCGCATTTGCCACTATGTGATATTCATAAGATCCAGAAAAGATGGAATGGTCAGGTCATCGCGGCCTCCTATTCTTCCCATGCTAGAGGGGTGTTAACTCTTATTCATAAATCCATTCCTTTTAACATAATTAGGACTATCTCCGACCCAAGAGGCAGATATTCCATCATTCACGGCACCCTTCTTACAGAAACCTTGAATATTGTCAATATATACAATGAGGATATTGTACTATTGTACTATTGACAATATATACTAATGAGGATGTTCCCTTATTCTTCAAAAACATTACATCCTCATATACAATGAGGATATTGTACTATTGTACTATTGACAATATATACTAATGAGGATGTTCCCTTATTCTTCAAAAACATTTTTCTAACTTTATCCTCCCTCCCAGGCCATTATATCATAGGGGGAGACTTCAATTGTGCACTAGAGCCCAGCATAGACAGATCAAGGGGGACAGACCTGTCTCACACCCAAACAAGGAAAACCCTTAAACAACTGATCCAGGATTTTAATTTGTGTGAAGTCTGGAGGTCATTTAAACCAGCTTCCAGAGAATATTCTTGTTTTTCCGCCACTCACCAAACACACTCACGTATAGACTATTTCCTGGTTTCTATGGGTCTTATGTCAAGGATTACAAAATGTTGGTATGACAGTAGGGTCCTCTCTGACCATTCACCAATTTCATTATTGTTTAATAACTCTGATCTTGTTATGAATCCACCTAGGTGGCGTTTTCAATCCAGATGGCTACAGGATAGAACATTTGTTGAATTTGTAGGAATACATATTGACCTCTATTTTAGCATGAATACTAACGAAACCTCTCCAACTGTACGCTGGGAAGCGTTTAAGGCATACATTAGGGGCATGATTATTAGCTATTCTAGCTCGCAGAACAAAGCCTTTAAATCCAAATTAAATTCACTGGAGGGTTGTATTAAAGATTTGGAGGATAGGATTGTTACCCAAGATTCCCCAGAACTGCAAGCTAAACTTTTGGTCCTAAGGACTCAATATAGTGAATTATCAAGTAACCAGACAGCTGCTAGCTTACTAAGATTAAAACAAAGCTACTACGATCAGGGAGAAAAGGCGGGCAAAATATTGGCTTGGCGTATTAAAAAATTGCAATCTGAAAGGGCTATCAACAGCATTAAAACAAATGGTAAATTAACAAATGACCCTGCAGAAATAAATAGGGCTTTTAAAATGTTTTATGAAAAACTTTATACATCCGAACATGAAGATTCAGGCCAACAGGAACATTTTCTAAGTTCATTAGTTTTCCCCACTATTTCAACTGATTCAAAAGGAAAACTAGACCATATCATAGGAACTGACGAGCTTTCAGAAGCCATAACCAGCATGACGGGGGGAAAGGCGGCTGGTCCAGATGGTCTTCCTATAGAAATCTATAAACGATTTAAAGATAAGCTACTACAGCCTCTTTTGGATATGCTATTGGAGTCATACGAAAAGGAGGACCTACCACCATCTCTTAGAGGGGCACTAATCACTCTGATGCTAAAACCAGGAAAGGACCCCACTGACTGTGCATCGTACAGACCAATCTCACTGCTTAATACAGATAGCAACATTTTATGCAAGACGTTGTCGAGACGCCTAAACAAACTACTGCCTTCCATGATTAAAGATGATCAAAATGGTTTTATTCAGGGAAGGCAAGCTTTTCATAATGTTAGAAGGGTACTAAATATTCTTTATGAAAAAAGAGGGTCACCTAACATGGCACTGCTGTCCTTAGACGCAGAGAAGGCCTTCGACCGAATAGAGTGGAAGTATTTATTTGAAGTGTTGGAGAGGTTTGGAATAGGCGAAGGCTTTCTCAAATGGATCAGGACGATATATAAGAACCCAACAGCTGAAGTGGTGACAAATAATATTACTTCTACATCCTTCTCATTGTACAGATCTACACGTCAGGGCTGCCCCCTCTCCCCATTGCTGTTTGTGTTAGCAATGGAGCCATTTGCCATGGCTATTAGAGACTCTCCATCTATATCTGGGATCTCAGTGGGTGACTTAGACCATCGGATATCACTTTATGCGGACGATGTTGTTCTTTTTTTATCAAATCTTGAGTATTCTATACCATCTCTGTTAGAACTAATTACGACCTTTGGGGAATTCTCAGGCTACAAAATAAATATGCATAAATCTTCAATACTTTATCTAAATGAACAAGAGAGGCAGCAACCTAGAATACAAACTCCCTTTTTAGCTCATAGAGAAGGATTCACCTATTTAGGAATAAAAATCACACCTGAAATGAATGATCTGGTTCCAGCCAACTATAACCCTGTTGTAGACTCTGTGGTAGAATCGCTTAACAGATGGACCTTAATGCCAATCTCTTTAATCGGTCGTGTTAACATCTTAAAAATGAATACATTACCGAAATTGCTCCATTTGTTTCAATCAATCCCCTTACCCCCACCTGAGTCATTTTTTCAAAAATTTTAGAAAATATTTACCAACTTTATCTGGAATAATAGACGCTCTAGACTCCGTTTTACCCTACTTTACTTGCCTTATGACAGAGGGGGTCTAAAACTGCCCAACCTACGCTGGTACTATTGGGCAGCACAATTGAGAGCAGCCATGTGCTACTTCTCCCCAGAGGAAGCTCCAGCGTGGGTCAAGATTGAAGCATGCTCAGCTCAGGGGTTATCGCTTAGTAGCTATCTTTATTCTTCTGAGCCAAAGAAGCTAGGGAAAAACACAAAAAACCCCTTTCTAAGAAATACCATACACATCTGGCATGAGGTCCAAAGATATATAGGGGACACCCCCCCACTGTCAGGTTTCACCCCCATATGGGGCAATAGTCAATTTATACCTGGTAGAGAAGATGCTGGTTTTAAGATTTGGGCGAACAAGGGATTAAGCAGGATTACCGATTTGTACAATGATGGAAAATTAATGTCATTTACTGAAATACAAGAAAAGTATGATATTCCTTCGAAGCACTTCTTTAAGTTTTTACAAATAAGACATTTTATCTCTGCATCTCAAAACCGCTCACTTACTCAGCCACCTCTCTCAATGCTGGAAGACATTACAGTTAAACACGTGGTTGGTAGAGGCCAGCTATCGCTGCTCTATAAAATCTTTGTAGACAAGTCACCTGAATCTTCAGAAGATAAACTTAAAAGCTGGAGGCTTGATTTACAAGAGGAAGTCTCTGAAAAAGAATGGTCTGAAGTGTGCCTGAAGGCTCAAACACAAACAATCAACACACGGCTTAAGTTGATACAATACAATTGGATTTTAAGAACATATATAACGCCATCAAAACTACATCACTTTAATCCCAATACCCCAGACACCTGCTTTAAATGTAACGATGCTAAAGGATCACTCTTTCACTGTTTGTGGGAATGTAATGTGGTCAATAGTTTTTGGAAGGAGGTTCTTAACATAATTAACCAGATAACAAAACTGAAAATCCCTTGTCAGCCAAAGTTGTGCATCCTGGGTATTTATCCAAAAGACTTTGTTTCTAAGAAGAGTGAGCGTGCACTTATAGACTTGTGCCTTTTACAAGCTAAGAGGGCAATAGCTATAGAATGGAAAAATGTGAACAAACCTAGTATGAATAAATAGTTTAAGGATCTGTCAGCATGTGTCGCTTTAGAAAAACTAACATACATTACTAAAGGAAAGCTGGCAATTTTCGAAAATATCTGGGGGAGCTTCATGGACTTTCTTACAAATAATGTTTGTTATGATTAATAACACCAAAGACCGGGGCGGGAAAGAGGGCAACGGGAATACGATTCTACAGTGTAGTAGCCCACGTCATATTCTTTCAGATTTTTGTTCTGTATCATCTGTATACTGACCTGTGTTTATTTACATGCCTATTCATTTGATGTTATACTGTATCTGCCACCTAGACTGACCATGTATGTGTAATGTTCGTCATTTTATTTTATGTATGTGTAATGTCCATATTTGAAAACTTCAATAAAAATATTGTTAAAAAGAGTATTTATGCACTCTTTGTTATGGGATTGAAGTGTCCCATAAAGAGTGGGGGGGGGGCGTACCTTGGTGTATGGGTTCTCCATCCAGGGCGGGTAGGAGGACGTCGCCTCGTCGGAGTCGGCCTGGTAGTAGTACAAGTTGAAGGTCTCCTTACAGCTGCGGTGGTGGATGCTCCTGGAGGAACACTCCATCACGGTGAAGCGCAGCTCCACGTAGACCTGAGAAGCTCCTCTCCGCTGGATGAAGCCGCTGCGCAGCCAATGGCTGGAGGCGCTGTCAGTCTGACAGATCTGATAGTTCCTCACGCTGTTGTTCTCCTCATCCAAACCACTTACTTCCTCCCACTGAGGGCAGAGAACAAAGCGTTGTCAAAGGTTGTGAAAATGACACCTGACCCAGAAAACTTTTTAAATTCCCCTGTAAAGGCTTCCACTAAGGTCTTTAAAAAAGGGATCCCTTTAAAAGTCCTATTCATCATAATAATGTTGAGATTTGTTGTTGGCCCTCTGCTGCACTGCACCTGTCAGAGGCCCTGGGGACACATCCGGCCTGCTGTGGATTTAAGATTCAGCCCACATTTGAATGTGGTTTGTTAAATCATTCCTCCTGCCGAGCTGCAGCCCGGCTAGTGGGAATACAAGTCTCAATTGTCAAACTGAGCACACTGCCGAACACAGCAGCCGAGACAGACACAGATTCCACCCTTCAAACACTATTTTAGACTAAAATACAACAGAGGGGACATCACAAATATGTATGAAGCGAAAAACCCTCCAAAGAAAATGATATTTGTTGGGGAGCCGAAAAGGCTTTAATCTTTGACTTCAGAGTCAACAGCAAACATGTTCACCATCACTGTGCTTCCAAGAGCGGGAAACAAGCAAGACATTAACATACTCAGGGCAGAATTTAGCAGATTTGCGGCTCAGAAATTCAGTTATGTAAATATGTATATAATATCTTTAAAAACCCATTTACAGATGATGTGTTGAGTGAGGCTGGATACCAGTCTGAATGAATTACAGTGCAGCAAAGCAATGAGAGCCTGGTTTGAATCTCAGGCAGGGGAACATTTCTCTTTTCATCAAAACTAAATAAATACTATGGACTCTGGCAGCAAATAGTCAGTAAAAATATTGAAATAATCTGCTAAAGATGTGTTATGAGAGCGAATCCAAATACACAGAAGTATTCATAATGCGAGGTTGAAATGAATATTCACATACAAATGGTGTTTTATGCAGACACATTTAACTTAGTACACATTGCAGGGTTAATCCCGTGTATAACATGTACGCTTTATTTCTTGTTCTTTTTAAAGTAAATGCAACGACTCACAGTTTACAACAGCGTTTTTGGAATAGAGGAGCCAGCGTTAATACCTGACAGGAGGAGAATTTCCCACAAACATCAACTATAAGGGAATCATAATCCTTTAATGCTAAAAATAAATAGCTATATATTTACTGTTTTACATCTGTCATTTTGATGCAGACAGCTCATGGCAGCTCCTCGCTGCTGCTGCATGTCATTACAGATAAAATCTCAGTTTTTTGTTGTATAGAGTTAAGTTAGTGTTGCCATACGTTGACAATGCAAAGCTTTTGACAAGCAGTTTTAAAAAACAATGTCTCTGTGCAAGCTATATAGAGACTGTTCGCCTGTTTAGTCTTGCATCTTAATCAAAGGGCGCATACACATTTGTTGAGTATTTCGGTCTGGTTTCAGAAATGTCCCTGCCAGCATCACTGGAACCATTTTCCTTCTGAGAAATCAGCAAGTTGAGCAGTTTTGGTCACTGACGCTGTTGGCAAAAATACCCTAGCAACTACTCCTCAACTGATCAAATTACAAATATGTCTTTTTCTGGCTGCAGTATTCAAAATTGTGGGCAGCCATTAACTTCAACTCCAAGGTTAATGGGATATCTTGAAGGCATCTGCTTTCAATGTACTCTGAATCCAGAGAACCACATTCTCTGTGGCGTTTCCTTTATTCTGTCAGTTACCTGCCATATAAGGAGCTCTTTTATAAGCAAAGTAACAAAGGACCCGCTGGAAGCCCAACATCCACAGTCACCACACGGTCTGTGTTAGTAATACAGATAACATAGTGGAGCTCGGGTTACATACCTCGGGTTTGGCATGTGAGAAGACGGTCCATCTGAAATCAGAAGTCTCCGTCTTAGTGTTCATCAGGACCTCTGTGGAAAATAAATAAAACACATTATATCACACAGCAGGAAAAGTAAAAAGGACACGTATAAGACTAATTTACATTCAGGGAAACACACACAAGTGAATTTAAAATCAAAGAGTGAACATATTTCAAGTCCCGAGCTCTCCGCTAAGTATCAGCTATGGCTTAAATTGGGATTACGCTAGAAGAAGGAGTTTCACCAGTCAATTACATCTTCAAAAACATTCCCACTACCCTAAAATTGTCTTTCCTCTCATGTTTGTTTTCATTCCACCCACGCCACGTCCCTTGTGTTTCTCGGAGACACACCATGCCTGTGGTCACCCTAAACCTGCTCAAAAGTGTCCGTCTTTGTCCAGAGGAAGTAAAGACAAGAAGTGTGAACAAGGCAGCAGACCAGACTCGGTACACACTCACAGAAATAAAAAGATTTAAGCCCTTCCAGTCACGATCTATGATTACAATAGAATTGGTTTTCTTGTAATCTTTTGAGGGGCACGCTGCCAGCACACACACAATCGGAGCTATGATTCAGTATCGCAATAGAACCCCTGACTTGAACTGCATGCAACTTGGCGCAGGGTTTGGTTAAGGTGAAGACATTTATTTTCATGCGAGGACATCTCTCTCCCCCCAGCTGTGTTGGCAGATTGTCTCTGCTGAATTGTGACTAGTGTTCATGCTGATGGGGTGAGGTTTCTGCCACAGACCGGGTTTTTAGAGCCATGTGTTTTCTCCACAGAGGCTCATCTCAAGGGTGAGGTCGTTTGGTTTTACCAATAAACAGGATTTAATGCGGCTCTCCTGTGTGCCATGATCAAGGCGAGCACTTGCATGAAAATGGAAGTCTGTGGAAACGGGGGGTTTCAGGGTGAATTCATCATTGGGGTTATTAAGATGTTTTGTTGAATTAGGCTCCTCATATAAAGGCTCCGCAGTAAAGTCTGGCCGCCCATAACCTCACTAATACACACTCTCAAACACAATCTATGACCCAGCCACAATTTTGGTTTCTACAAGTTTTCCAATAATTATTTCAGTAGTAATGCGATGGCGCCTGAACTGCATTAAAACAGTCATTCATTTAAACGTTTGTTTATTCACATATTTATTTTGGCATGAAGCCTGGATGAGGCCAAAGTGTTGCTTTTCTCAGCTGTTCATTATTGTTTCCACTCCCTACTCGCTTCACATGTAGCTTTGTTGTCCCAAACATCTGCTCTAAATTCATACCCGACAAAATAAAGTCTCAGAGTCCTTTTAAACACAGATTCAGTGGTTCAGTCTGTAGTTATCAATATGTGGGATCAGATACGCCTGTTGATCTCAAATCAGACTTATCTTGCTTATCTTATCTTCTAATAATGGCTACAGGTCTTCCTTTTCAGAGACCAAGTTGTTCATTCTTCTTCTTCTTTGAACTGAGCTTTAAACAGAATGAAACAACCTCGACTGAAAATGTTTGTTTCCCCATTGTCTGGCACTTCATTTTAATGAAAAGTTTGAGAAGTAGTGAAATTAAACTTAATGAATTGTTTCATTCAAATTCAACAAATGCTCCTGATGTCTTCATACCATTGTGAACATATTTAGGCTATGTAACAACCCTGAAGACATAGTGTGTTCTGGGATATAGTGATGGACATGTATCAATGAAATTCCATCCATCCATCCATCCATCTTCTCCCGCTTATCCGTGGTCGGGTCGCGGGGGTAGCAGTTCCAGCAGAGAGCCCCAAACTTTCTTTTCCCTGGCGACATCAACCAGCTCTGACTGGGGGGTCCCAAGGCGCTCCCAGGCCAGCGAAGAGATGTAATCCCTCCACCTGGTCCTAGGTCTACCCCTTGGTCTCTTCCCAGCTGGACGTGCCTGGAACACCTCCCTAGGGAGGCGCCCAGGTGGCATCCTAACTAGGTGCCCGAACCACCTCAACTGGCTCCTTTCGACGCGAAGGAGGAGCGGCTCAACTCCGAGTCCCTCCCTGATGACCGAACTTCTCACCTTATCTCTAAGGGAGACACCAGCCACACGGCGGAGGAAACCCATCTCGGCCGCTTGTATCCGCGATCTCGTTCTTTCGGTCATGACCCATCCTTCATGACCATAGGTGAGGGTAGGAACGAAAACGGCCCGGTAGACAGAGAGCTTTGCCTTCTGGCTCAGCTCCCTTTTCGTCACAACGGTGCGGTAAAGCGACTGCAGTACCGCTCCCGCTGCTCCGATTCTCCGGCCCATCTCACGCTCCATTGTTCCCTCACTCGAGAACAAGACCCCGAGATACTTGAACTCCTTCACTTGGGGTAAGGACTCATTCCCTACTTGGAATAATTTAATTCATTATTCAATATTAAATAACCGTTAGTTGCAGCAAACAAACCATTATCTACAAACAAGTAACCACATCTCTCATAGTTCAAATGTCAATTTCTAGACATTTAGCACCAGAATCATGAACGTTATATAATTGTTACTTTAATTGTCTGTTCAACAACTGTGACTAATAATACAGGAGAACAGGATGTCTGGAATATATTTCGTTGAGAACATTATGAAGTTCTAAAGGCTGTCTGTGCTCTATGAATATATTTGAACACCAACCTTAGTAGTATTTTACAAAAATAACAGCAACGCCTACAGTTACTAATCTCTGTGAACCTGAGTAAAGTGAGAGGCAATCACATTCAGCACTTAGCAACCCACGTCCCATTGAAATTCACAAAAACTCAGAGTCCGACTCTGGATTTCAAAGTCAAACTAAACAACTTCGGCCAATGTTTAAGCAAACATAGATACACATTTGGATATGATAAGCATACAGCCTCACATTAAATCTGTTTGTTGTTCAACCATGATTGATAAAGTCGATTATAAATGTTCCTTACATTTTTTATAAAACATCCTACATCTACAGGGAAGTCCTAATTTTGCGATTAAAAAGATACTGCTACTTCTCCTCCTTCTTTAGATTACAAATACGAATACAGACTAATTGTCAGAAAAAGAACGATTGTCCGGTGTCATCTATAAATATCTGCCTCTTTATATCCTCGTTTTCTCATAATGATTTCAATGATCACTCGATCACGCCCACTGCTGCTCACAAAGCCCCTGTTAAATGTAATATATTTCCACAGTGAACCACACACACACACACACACACACACACACACACACACACACACACACACACACACACACACACACACACACACACACACACACACACACACACACACACACACACACACACACACACACACACACACACACACACACACACACACACACACACACACACACACACACACACACACACACACACACACACACACACACACACACACACACACACACACACACACACACACACACACACACACACACACACACACACACACACACACACACACACAATTCCTCCCTTCCTGGACCCCACTCTCACTGCCGAACGGCCCCATTATTTAAATCTTTCTACTGGTCTCCTCCAGTGTGCCTTGACACCTCTTATTATTAGGGGTTGCATATGCAGCAGGGTTGTCATGAAATTACACCGAGAGATACATGTCTCTTCACTCAATTACCCGTTTCTATTTTACAATCTACTCATTTCACGCTCTCTGTGTGCAAACTCCTCGTAAAGAAACACACACACACACAGATACCATTTCTCCCTCTACTACTTCAAAAATCCACAGGAGCCCAGCAGCTTTCCAACAACAATCGGAGGCGATAAAGTGGAAGAAAGGAGAGAGGTGGCTGAGGAGGATAATTGGATGACAAAGTTCAGGCCGGTGCTTTCCCCGCAATTTAGTCTACCTCGAGTTCACTCCAGCATAATTAAAAGAAACACCTTCATAATACGCAGGCCGCCATGTCTCCACCTATCACATGCACACCTGCCTCTGTTTCATATGCTGATTTTTTTTTTCTTTCGTTTTGAAGCAGTGGAAGAGGAACGCCACCACCCCAGGCTGGATAATCACAGCTCTATCATTAGGGTTTATGAGGCAGGATGTGTGAGTGTTTCGATGAGATGGCGAGTGTGTGCATTATGTGCGTGCACGGCCTTGCCTTCCCCTGCTGAAGGTGCCGACTTTAAGCCCTGCTGGAGGAAGCTGGCTTTTCCCCTACATTCTTACAGCAGCGGCGGCAGGAAAATTGCCCAAAGGAACAATGAGAATTCGTCATGAACCTTATTTAACACCCAAAACAAACAATTGTACAGTAATTACAGTACAGTCATCCACATTAGGAGACAGTGGACACGTCTGAACTGATAGTGGCGCTGGCAGGAAGACTAGGACTGATCCGTGGATTTACAATTATGGAACATTTGAAACATCATTTTGTTATAGACACTGACTTGTTTTACCACGGGAGAAGCACAAAAAATGCATGTCTAACGAAGATTTAAATGAGCCTGGTTTAGTTTTTATTTAAATATTTTAACCGTGTCAGAAACACACCGCCATGGGAAGGTATTGCGTTTTCTGTATGAAAGGCAGACAACAGTGGAGGGTTTTTCTTTGAAATGTAAAACCTGACCCTGTGTTTTTCACAAAGAGTGGCTATATGACAAATATGACACCTTTATTTTCTTTAGAGCTGTCTTCAGGGTCTAGAAAACCGACATCCAATTTGAGACCAGGACCCATTTTCACTGAAACCCATTTTACACTTCTGTGTTAATTTCCATCCCTATATGCCCCTTGTTACACTTTCACTGTGGCTTTGGAGTGAGATGGGGAAATTACAGGCCTATGAACGTTTGCCCTGCTTCGGCTACAATTAGACCTCATTTTAATTAAAGAAACAGAGTGCCAATTACCCTCATACACCGAGAGAAATGGAGACAGAGGGGAAGAACTGGGATAATGAAAAAGGGGGATGTGAAAAGGGAAAATATGTTAAAAGGATTTACAAATGTATAAAAACGAGCGTGTTTGCCAATATTACAGCTATCTACTCAATCTCAGCTAACATGAAGCCATGATAAAAACATGGTGTGCATTTCTGTACACTTCTATACAAAGAAACCATTTATATGAACCACATGTTCGGCTTATTTATTTCAACCTAAACAACACTGACATCGTTTTCTTATCAGTAAATTAGCCTGGTATATTTGGATGTAAAGTATTTTAATGTATTACTGAATTGATTAGCAAAGCATCTGCGTGCGTTTGTTTGGAGGTTTGGGACTTGAAGCCGCTTCATATGTCACAACGTGAGGTAAAGCTCAGAACCTCATGTTCTGCTTGAACATTTCCAAAGTCAATACCCTGACATTTGACATGCTTATTGGATGTTCTGATGCTTCGGGCAATTTAATACCCACATGTTATACGCCATTTTATTAAAGGAGTAGTTCAACAAGTTGGGAATTGTGCTCATTTGCCTCATGCCAAGAGTGATGAGAATATCAATACTTCTCCCTTTTCTGTACCGTTAGCTAATTATAGCACCGAAAGACCGTTGGCTTAGGTTTGTTAGTGTCTTTATTACATGCTAAGCTAACTGCCTGTTTGTGGTAGCTTGATATTCATCACACAAACAGGATTCTCCATCTTGGGGAGAAGACAAATAAATAACTATTTCTTATAAAAATCTTTCATTTAGGTCACTTTCTCTTCATATTAACATAGTCAGATGTTTCCAAGTGAGGCCAATATTCACACAGGGCTAACTTTAGGTATCATTAATGAGGTTGTCTGTATTGCCATTAGTTTGATGGATTACAGCTGCTAGAAAAGTCAGTGGCGTTTGTTTGGTTTGTTGGAGTATTCAAACACTCCTCCCTGAAGATTATCACATTAATTATATGATAGGAGTGATCGTCCTCCAGGTATTATTGAGCACACATAACTAGGGTTGGGTACCGAGATCCGGTTCCGGTTTGGAACCGGTTCCAACATTTCGATTCCAACGGCATCATTTAGAAATGTGAATTTCGGTTCCACTTTTCGATGCCTGAGGAAATGTAGCGTTGTACCTACACTTTCTACAGTGTAACCTGAGACCAGGGTCGGCCCGTTGCACTGGCGTTATAGATGTTTGCCTAGGGCGCCAGATCTGTGGAGGCGCTGCGCTGACAGCTCTGGGAGGGAAAACAAATGTTTTGACTGTTGGTGCTCATCCTAATTTTTGGCCTTGATGTAACAACATTCATAATTAAGTAAATGTAACACCCTTTTTCACCCCGGTTACACGTTTCATTTGCCCTGTACGAGCGCTGCAAGTGATGAAAATGGGGGTTGTTGGCTTATCTGGCACCCGCAGCTCACAGCCAAAGTGCGAGTGAGCGAGGGAGAAAGGGAGGGTGCACTGGAACCGGCGCTGTTGTTATTAGCATCTGGTGCTAGCTGCTCTAACGGAAGAATAATTACAGGGCTCTCAAGTCTCACGCATTTGGCGTGAGACACACGCATTCCACTCCATTCACACGCTCACACGCCACACCTTGTATTTCTCACGCAGAGATTTCTTTCCAGGGTACCGCCCACCAAGTTGCGCCGCAATTTTGTAAACAAACTAGGCTTGTTTGAGACAAGCAAGACCTGCGCAGACCTGCGCAGTTGCGATCAACAGGCTTGTTTGAGACAAGCAAGACCTGCGCAGACCTGCGCATTTGCGATCAACGTCTTGCTGGTGCGTTGCATGATGGTTAGTCATTTTGTCCGACTTGCTCTGGAGGCCCGCCCACATGAGACTTTGAAATATCGCGGGACAAAGACGCCCGCAGCCTTGAGAGCGAGGCGAGTTGGCACAGTTGCTCTCCACGAGCTGCGGAAGCGAAATGCTTGATGGGAAACGGCTCGCTGGTATCTCGAGCTGAGCGCTCATTGGTGGTTTTTACCACGTGCTGCTGATGAAACTCTCCAATTGGCTGGCAAAAGTTTGTTGTTGTTTTGTGTCAGTTTTACGTCGCCACATCCATTCCCATTTTTCATCATTGTTCCACAATGTTTATCATCATGAACTTAATATCTATATATTTTATACTATACTGCTTACCGTTTTCATACTTTATATATCTTAGCATATTCATACACACTGTTCATACTGCTCACAGGCTGATATCTAGTGTATTCATACCCCACTGTTTATTCATCATTCAATTCATTCTATATGTTATTCTGTAAATTGTGTACATTACTTTCCACTTCACTGCTTGTTGCACCTGAGAAGCTAAACTGCATTTCGTTCTCTCAGTACCTGTAATATGTGCAATAACAATAAAGTTGAATCTAATCTTGAGCAGGAACAAATGTATTTACTTAGTACATATCTGACATTAACGATTAAACACATACACATGTATTTAGATGCATTCTTTATAAATGCAAACCGAGTCAAGCCGACTCCGGAGGTGGCGGTATGCACCTTAAAGTTGTTTGCAATCCGCCAAAAAACCGAGAGAAGAAGATGAAGAAGCCGTCTCCGAGCTGTCCGACCTCAGGCGAGCTTTTTGAGACCTCCCCCGGCTGCGATCGGCTACTCTCGTCTACTTTCGAGGCGAGCCGCAATGTGTCTCAAACAAGCCTACTAGTAGAGAATCACTGTAGCCACACATCAACCAATCAAAAGAATGTAAGCTGTCGAACAGCCAATTAGAAAATAACATGGCTGTATCCGGGTAGGATTTAGACATGCTGCCCTATACTTTATAGAGAGGCGAAGTCACGCCCATCTACTTCCGGCCCATGGGACCCCAGAAGCGAAAAATTAACATTGAATTCAATGGAGAGAGAACACGTATCTTTTGATCCCGTTTGAATTGTGCCACAAACTACACATATGATGTTTGTCAATCTTAAACAATAAGTTCCATGTCAAAAAAGTCACATTTTGTCGTAAAACTGTTGAAATATAAGACTATGAAAAATACGCGACTACAAAGACTACAAATCCCATTCTGGCTCGCGTAAGTGATGTCACAGGCGATAATGCTCCAAGTGGTTGTGACTCGTAATTAAAGCGAAGAAGAAGATCTCATAACTGATTTATTCCCTCCAATAAATAAGAGATTGCTAAAAATAAATTCACTTTTACAAGATGCCTGTGTGCTTTGTACCAGGTTGTAATCACATAAGTGATCATACTTATAGATCATAGCTCGTTCTATCGCTTCCCGTCTGATGAAAGGACCAGGAGTCGCTGGATCAGAGATCTCAGGTAATACACATGTTGTGCATGGAACACAGTCAAGCTAGCTACATAGCTAGTAGCGAGCACGTTAGTTAGCATCACATTACTTAGCCTTGTCATTTGTATTAGCCTTAACATGAAGTGAACCCAAATGTTAAACAGTAAGAGTAGTCATGATGGTAAGTATTTTGTGAAACATTTGAAGAGGAGCCTATCGCCAGGTGCTAAGGGGGCGGGAGGTAGGCTAACGGCAGATTAGCATCTGCGATCTTTTCTACTTAATGCTATCTGCTCAAATGGTTAACATTGAACATTAAAAGATCAGGCAGTTCAGGGAGAGTCGAAGGAAGGAAGGCAGGCAGGCAGCTTTGCATGACATGTATTTATTTATAGAAGGACCATGCATACACAAACATTAATCTCAGCAAAGAGAAGAGATGCAATATGCCAGATTATAGCTAATAGCTCATTTCCATCTGTGGTCCATTCTTCTGGACGTGTTTCATTGTGATGATAGTGAGTCAATCTGTTTGTTGGAAAGACAGTAGTTGAGTGATTACTGATAGAACATTATTAAAAGAGATAATTATTCAAAGTGTTGTTACTTTAAAGTGTTGTTACTGACCTTTTTCTCTTTTATTTTCTTTCCCTCACCTGTAACTGCTGAGACCCTGAGGAACATGCACACTGGACTGACCTGCTCTGGCAACCTGATTTCCACTGTACGTAATAGTATTTGGTTATGGTATATTATTTATATACATCAAAGGCACAATGCACCCCCCAGAGACACACATGTATTGAGTGTGATATTGTGCATAGGTCAAGTGAAATCATCTTTACATACTAGAACACTGTAGGAGCGGCAACTTGTTTTGAAATTGAATTTTTAATATCCGATAATAAAGTTGATCCGTTTTCTTTATTCTTCTCTCTTCCCAGCTCCATCCATCACCGTGCTCTGTTCCTGCAGGTCCTGCTTGCCTGCACGTTAATTAAGTCAGATAAATAAAAGCGAAGTCAATATATTGTGTATATTTAAATAAATGAGCTGTCTGTAGGTTGTCATTGTTGATTAGTACAGACCTTGTTTTATGTTGGTAAATGTAATGGTACAAAAGCAAGCTATTCATCACAATTGTATTTTTAGGTTATGAATAAAACAAAAAGTAGTAGCATAAGGGATAAGCAGAAAGGTTTTTCAACGCTTGTCAGTTATGACAGAGGTGCTTATGCCCGCTTCGGTTTTCAATGTTCGCCATCACGTTAAAACAGGATTGGTGGCATTTTCAGTTCATTGCTTGCTTCCACACGCCTTCCCCCTCCTTGTCTCTTTCACGACTATAGTTAATGCATTAGAACGATTGTCAACTTGCCGTGTTTCTAGGAATCGGACTCGCTGTTCCGGAACGGCCTTTCAAAGTAAAAGCCAAAGGCCGCTGTTCGCCAGAGAGGCCTTCACAATAAAACAGTAATTAGCTTAACAATATATTTAACTTATATTGCGTCTTTAAATATTGATTTTAATTCATTACAGATCTAACCTGCTTGTAACACAACTTTGATCAAAAATAATAGGATAAGCAAGTGGTTAAAGGGGGTTTCCTGTCTGGCTCATTTGATTTAGAACTGAAGTAAGGGAGAATAGTGTTTTCATTCCTCATGGTTTCTGAAGATAAATCATCAGTTTGTCTGGACTTTGATATAGAGATAGGATCATGGTGGAGAAGGAAGACCTTTTTTGGTTTCAAATTAAAGAAGAGTTTAAGGATGAAGTAAGCAGGACTTCAACTGGTCAAAAGAGATTTTAAAGTTTAATATTCTTGGTTAGCAAACAAGACATCTGATTATTATGTCACACATGATAATCTTGTTATAGAAACTAGCTTAAAATATTGGAGAAAATATGTGGATGTTCTTTCGTAGTGTGTGGAATATGTGATGCTGGAAACATGTATGTTTTTCAATGTATAGGAGAAAATGGTTTCCTGAAAGAGTTATGTTGGGTAAATATGTAGCAATGGATGAAACAATTTTTAGAGTGAGTTTTTGTAATATCATTTGTAGACATCAATTAGGTTGTTTCGATGGCATTTAACAATTAAGAGAGATAGTATGATTACAAAGAGTCAGAGTGGAAAGGGTTGGATTTATTTAACCTCAGTGTGCTAGATTTTTTATAGGTAATGCGTCCCGAGACCTGGACTCCCCCTCTGAGTTAGAAAAGGCTACGATCCCGACCCTCCAAGCAGACAAAAGACCTAACCCAACAGGCGACTCCTCCTTCTCCATCGAACAGACAGAGAACCAGAGCTGAAACAACAACAACAAGACTGCAGCCAGAACTATCTCCACCTGTGGCATCCAGAACCAAGCAGCATGCTGACGGGCAGAAATCAACGCTCATCAGTCCCTCAGACGGGACCATGAAGTTCCAAGCTGAGCACAAGCGCAAAGTGTGGGACATGAGAGCAGAATCCGCCCTCCATAAAAACAGCAGGGAGACTGTAAAGGAGGAGATGAAATGTGAAGCAGTGCAAGAACATTAGCATGATGAGGCATGCAGATGTAACTGGGCCAATGGCTGACAGCGGATGAAGTTACAGCTGATGGACTGAAGAGAACACAGAATCAGAGGAGTTGGCATGGTCGATTAGAAGTGAGGAGGCCGGGGTCACGGCTTGAGAAAACCAGAGGAGGAGAAAAGGAAAACGGGAATGAGTGAGTTTACACATAAACACACTTATTCACAAAACGCACATTTAAAGCATAAATACGTAAAGACAGAAAGATTTATTAAATTAAAAATAGCAGTAAACTATTAGAGTAAAATGAGAACACACTGAGGGTTAAAGGGGGCCACATGACAGAGTACAACCATATTCTTCAATCTTTTCATCATATTAACAAAATATTCTTTGACATTTTTATTCACGTGTGAATAAAGTAGTGGGATAGTTTTAGGAACCACTCTATAAGACAAATCTTTATCTGTATGGATAATGTTAAAGGGAGAGCTGGTGCCAAGCCAGATATCGTATTCCAATCTAAATAATTGATTTCACCATTGTAGCATAGTTATTACCATAGGAAATATGAAATGACTTCTGTTTTTAAATCCTTGATAAAGGAGGGAGTAATGGTTGCATGTTCGGACATCCAGGGTTCCACACACTGCTAAAGAGTTTAACATTGGTTTTTGGGTGGACCAGAATGGATGACATGTGGTTGTTATACCATTGTTATCGTGAACAAAACATAAATAAGGACATAGTATCTGCTTGAAGATGAATGGATTTCATATCCTAGAGGGGATTAGTTATTGTGAAGACTCCACAAGGTATTTACTAATGTATTGTAAAGAACTTGAATTGACTTGATAAATAAGTGAAGATAAGAAGATGTATGGACCATAAATTAGTCAAGTGGTAAATAAAAATAGCGGAAAAGAGGGGAACTATTAAAGGGAAGTGGAAAATCAGTCTAATACACACTGATAAAAAAAAGGGGGGGGGGGCATGAAGGAAGTATGCACTGGACTTTTTATTCGTGTGTGAATTTGGTAGTGTTTTAATTTGTTACAGTATTGATCAGTTCAAAGGGAGAGTTTTAGTAACAGCTCTATAAGATCAGATAAATATTTATTTATATAGGTCATGTTGAAGGGAAAGCTGGTTCTAAACAAAATATAGTATTTCAATTTGAGGTACTGGTTTCATGTTCAGACACCCAGAGTTCCACGCACTGTTAAAGAGGGTAACATTGTTCTTTAAGTGCACCAGAATTGAAGATAAATTGATAGAATGAGTTATGGAATACATAGCAGATCTTTACAGATCCTAGTAATGTTTTGACACAAGATAGTGATGTACACATGTTTCTGAAATAGATCTATTAGTCATTTTAATACTAATTGGGTGTAAATGAATTGCAGTAATAGTAATAGTACAATAAGGAAGTGACATTTTTTTGGCTAGACACTTTTCAGGGAATGTGGGAAACAGCAAGGAGGGGTTGGAGATATCTTGAACATTATAGTTGTAATTGTGAATTAATAAATGATGGCGCTCCATATATACAGATTTGTATAGACGGAGGATGCTGGCCTGTGCTGGAACATCAAAGTCTCTGCAGAGCAAGACACATGGCCAAAAAGACTGAGACCAACTGACCGACAGGGTAACTTGGGAAGGCACTGTCAATGACTGACTCTGGGGTGAACCTGACCAAACCTGACTTTACAACCTGACAGTGTGAGTGTGTGTATGTCTGCACCTGATCAGTGCAACTGCATGATTTAAAACGATGACTAATCAAGCATGTTTTGGACTAACACATTATTTTTGGGTGATAATAATGTGTGAAATGAGAGGTTTCCTAACATTGCACAAAAGGGGAAACCGTATCTAATCTGCTTCATGATGTTTCACTCCCACAGGAGGTGGCGGTTTGAAGAATGTGAAACTCAAACTATGACATTTGGAATTCTGATTCTTTTAGGACTGAATGATGGAGAGAAACACTCTCAAGTGTTTACTGGGAAAAATGTTTGGTATTGTCTTATAATCCATTATGACCTGAAGGTTTTCTTCCCATACAGGTTTTTGTTTACACATGAGAATGTGTAAAAAAGGGGGAATGTAAACTTTACAATGTACATTTTTCATTTAGGGACTGAAAGGAACCGGCTGGCACAATTCGATTGTTCAATCTGACCATTGATTGACAGTTTTAGAATTGACCTGCTCCATATTTGGGGATAAGAGGCTGTTTGATGAATGTTGACATGTCTCTAATATTGATTGAGTTATAGCAGGTAACACAGATAGAGAATCAGTGGCCAAGGGGCTGCTGGGAGAGATGTAAGTCCAGAATGGAATGCTGGGAGCTGACCTGTGGGTAATGTTTCAACAGACAACATCATGTAACTAGTCTGGTAAAGAAGTAAAAGCCATAGAATTTATTGTTTAGGTCATTATGGGGATATACATTTCATCTACATTTGTAATAGAAAGACATTTGATGACAGTTTGTGGGAATTCTGTATCCATTTTTTTAGTGGGATAATATCTAAGCACTGACGGGTAGAAGCAGTATCACCAGGAAGCCATTCACTTTGTTAGTATTGTGATTTTGGTTGTTTTTGAATCCATAAGATTAGTGTGTTTCTTTACCAGAAACATTAGCAGTTCAAATCATATTTTTAGATTTGTAATGGGATCTCAGGGATTTCATTTAAAAAAATACAGATGCTTGTCAGAAATTCAGAGCTATTGAAATATGTTATTTAGTTTACCTAAAGATGTTGGGGTTCTTATTTAGTGGGCACAGTCCAAGTATTAAGATTCTGAAGCAGCACAATTAATTTAGAAAACCTGTGCACACACGTCTGTTGTTGTAAGACACCCCACCAACAGGCTCCAAGTTGCCACGCACTGGTGGGTCAAACAGCCGAGGGCCCCAGAGCCCGGAGCGTAGGCTTGAGGGATTTGTATCAGATTTCTCCACACAGGTTGCTGACGCCGAAAGAGGGACCCGAGACGCAGGAGGCTGACTGTCAACCCCAGGCTCTCCGGCCCCGACCGAGTGACCCAGAGGACATCCCATGACGTCCGCCTACAAGGAAAGGGGGACAACTGGTACACCTGCGAGGACCCTAGACGACATCAGGACGGATCGGGCTCTCATCAGGGAGGTCGACTCGGATGCTGTCATCAGCGGATTGGAGGAGAAGGACCTCAAGGACATCCTTCCAGCAGTCGTCCCGGGAGGCATCATCATCGGACCGGAGAAGGAAGATCGGGAGGACATCTATTCAGCATCGACTCGGAATCCGCCATCAGCAAGCCGGAGGAGAAGGAAGACATCTCTCTAGCAGGCAGCCCAGAAGCCGCCGTCAGCGGATCAGAGGGGACAAAGACACGGCAAGCCAGGATGGCACAGGGGACTCCACTCTCCGCTGAAACAGGAGTGTGTGTTAAGTGCAACAAGACGGTGTATGGAGCCAGCCAGGCCTGCCAAGCTATGGGCAGCCTCTACCATGACAGCTGCTTCACCTGCAGCGCCTGTAGTCGAAGGCTGAGAGGGAAGGCGTTCTACTATGACGCAGGAAGTGTTTTCTGTGAAGAGGACTTTCTGTACTCTGGGTTCCAGCAGTCTGCAGACAAGTGCAACGCAGGTGGACATCTAATCATGGACATGCAGGCCCTGGGGAAGTCTTACCGCCCCGGTTGCTTCCGCTGCGTCATCTGCAACGAGAGCCTGGACGGAGTGCCCTTCACTGTGGACACTGAGAATAAAAAGTATGGAGACTCAGCAGACAAGGATGCAGTTTTTTGCAAGTGCCTTGTGTAAATTGCACTCTCTTTTTTAAGAGTGCAAAAGAGGGAATTGTAAGGAAATATTTGTATGTATTCATGCAAACTGTGAAGAAGCTTGAAAATGATTTGAGTAAGAAAACTGTGAACTGTTTTTGGGGGCCTGTGAACATTTGGTTTTGTGAGGACAAAGGAAGAGGGGGAAGGTGTGGAGTTGACATACAGTCATCTCAGATCCCTGTGATAAGGAAGCTGAGCCACTGGGATTGGGGACTTAAGATGTGAGCTGTTGATACTAATTTGGGCAGCCAATCACTGGTCTGGAAGGGAGGCGCAGATAACTCCTCCTCTGGTCAGCGAAGTATTTAGACAGGAACCCCGCTGTGTGCCTCTCTCTCTCTCTTCTCGCGTCGCTGGGACTGGAGGTCTGGCGGCCTGTGGGCAGGAGCCAGGAGTAGGCCAAACTCCTGACATTACACATCTGATACGATATGGTTGTGTATGGTAATGTATTTGATTGTATTGCATTGTATATTACCATTAAAGTGGATTATTGTTAAACGGTTACTTGTATGCTCTGGGTTTCCTCCATGTAAGATAACGGCTTGTGTAGGGACGCGAGGAGATTTAAGAAAGCGGACGAGTGGTCCACTAAATCTCCTAACAATCTACACACAGCAAATAAACTCAAATGACACAACGAGATGTAAAAGGAGATCACACATACAGTATAGTCGATATAAAACTGGCCGTTTCAATCTGAAGAGCAACTAAAACAAAACACGGGAGTATACCTTGTTCTTGTGAACACTAATGTTATCCACAGCACACACAGACCACGAAGTTCTAAAGGAGAAAACTAGTTACTGAAACAAAACACGTTAGTGTACCTTGTTAGCTAATGTTAGCTAGCTGACATTAACGTTACACATTGCACTCATATTACTCACCAACATCTTGTAAAGCCGGTCCCGCTGCTCTTACAGAACCGAATAACTCCCCTTTTGTGTATGTACAGCTCTCAACGTGTCCAGACTTGTAGTCACCTCGTTTTATACTTTTATTCTCATTCTGAAAGAAACAGGTGAAATTTGCTAACGTGACGGCCATCTTTGTGATGGTGACGCGTATTGTGCGAGACCAAGAGACCTGTAGTTCACTCAGCGGTTTCACACAAAAAAATGTGTAACTTCACAGTTTTACGACACATTTTAATTTTTTTGACTTGCAAAATATTCTTTTAAATTGACAAACATCATATGTGTCATTCGTGGCACAATTCAAACGGGATCAAAAGATAACCTTTCTCTCTCCATTGACTTCAATGTATAATTTTACGCTTCCGGGGTCCCATGGAGGCTCCCGGAAAGGGAGGGACTTCACCTCTCTATAGACAGGTAAGGGTTTCAACATTTTCCAGGATTTCAATACTTTGATTTAGAAGTGTTAGTTTCGGTTCTGCTTGTCGATTCCTAAGGAAATGCATCTCGCCGCTTTCTTTACAGTTAGACGGGGCGGAGCGGGGCGGGAAGTGTAGCACAGTGGCAGGGCTGGGAAGCAACACTCGGTTCCGAGTAGGAACAAATAACAATTTTTCCGGTACCGGGATTAATAAGAGTTGTGAGGACAGGAGGCGAGGCCGAGCCCCGCGGACTGCAGCTCTCTCTCTCTATGCTCCGTATCAGCTGATCGCTGCACGGTGCGGCTCAGCGGCTCAGCGTCTCTCTCTCTCTCTCTCTCTCTCTCTACACACAGCGGATCCGCTGCCCGTTTAACAGCCTCATCTTTGTCAAACTTTCTTATGTTCTTTCTCTAACACGTAATGAAGGTTATTAAGCGTTTTAACTCCTGTGTTGTTAATATTAACCACCATTTCCTTTATGAAGTGAAGCAGCCTCCCTGTCTGTCCTCGCGCTGTCCTCACATCCCCGGACCCCCAGACTCGGAGGAGCAGGATGTCAGTATTGTTTATGAAGCAGGGTATAGAAAGTACATTATTGAAATGAAAATACTATTTCTTTACTTTTACAAACAGTGAGCAGCTGCAGCATGTGTATTGCAGGACGTGTGTAAGCGTCTTTGCGTTGTAGAAAAGCGCTAGGCCTATAGGCTATAAATATAATGTATTATTATTATTATTATTATTATCATTATTATTAGGTTATGTCCTATGTGTTGGACATGTGTGGTTGGACTCTGTCTCACAGGCAGTGTAACATCAGAGGAGACTGGGCCAACTGTACATTCTCAAACTGCACCACTTAGAACTAACTAAACAATGCAGAGATTATTTGTATATAATTGTATTCAATAACCGTAAGAAATTAAACAGTATGTGATTTGTAAATAGGAATACAGATTTGACTTAATGTTTTCATAAATATATTTTTCTCCCAGTTTGTCATGGGACTTATTTTTACACTCTCAAAGAACCGGAACTGAAAATAACCGGAATCGAAAAGCAGAACCGGAATCGTTAAAATCCAACCCTATGCGTGATGCGGTAAAATCTTACCGCTCACTTGCGTTAGCGGTGTCATAAAAACCGTGGGAAAATGTAAAATACGATGACGAAGAAGAAGATTCCAGTGGCCCCAATTTTTGTCCATTCTGGACAAGTGAAAAATGTATTCGGACAAGTACATTTCCAAACTCACTTGTCCATGGACAAGTACTCTCTAAAAACTTGTTCTCACACTGAAGGTGTGTGAGGAGTTCCTGGAATATCAGCTGATGGATATCCCCATCCATGCCCCAAGATCCCACCACCTTTAATGTTGAGGAGTTTTGGGGGAGTATGTCCTCAATCAAGTGCAAGGTAAGAAATATTTGGCACCACATGACATACACATAATCAATTGAAATCAAAAGCAAAGCATTTGAGTAATAGAGTCTCTTGGTTCCTTTTTTTTAAAGGTGACCGGTTTGAGCCAGTTTGGGAGGCTCACTAAAATAGCTCAATTTGTTCTAGTGCTCCCTCACTCTAATGCCGACGCGGAGAGGGTTGCCACCAACACCTACAACAAAACACACACACACACACACACACACACACACACACACACACACACACACACACACACACACACACACACACACACACACACACACACACACACACACACACCACACACACACACACACACACACACACACACACACACACACACACACACACACACACACACACACACACACACACACACACACACACACACACACACACACACACACACACACACACACACACACACACACACACACACACACACACACACACACACACACACACACTAAGAATGAAATAAATATGTTTTTATTTGTATGAATTTATGTGTCATTTATCAGATAAGACCACCGTCCCCACCCAAAGCCCCGCCGCTGCCAAAATCTCACTCTGAACTCTGTTCAAAACTTGAGAGCCCTGTAATATGTGTCTACAATGATGTGGAGGGAGAGTCCTCTCCAGTCAGACTGAGGCTGATAACTACATCTCAGTGAGGTAAAGGACTCTGAGTGTTTAGATAGTTCACTTTAGTCTAAGTTATCTCAGTGCGTCTCAAACGTTTTGATCACAATTTATGTAAACACATATTTCCAAGGCACTCCTTTATAATTATTGGGATAAAACAGGTTTGAAATCATTCCAATGTATACTATAGGACAGTAAACCAGACATATCGTTTTAAACTGGAGAGATAAAAAAATATGCATAGATAAAATAGTAAAATAAGATATGAATGAACAACAAACATAAAATACGTTACATGTATTTGTTATTGGTTATGCTCACATACTTATTTAATTATTCAAATGTAAACCGATCTTTTTCATATGGGTGTTTATGTACCCCCTAGATATAGTCTCTAGTAATTCTGCTTAAAGTGCACCAGATTGAAGCATTTTGCTTTAAAATGTTCAAACATTTCTTCCTGGTATGCCTGAGAAGGCAGATATGCTTGTTTTTCTCAAGAACTTAATCATTTTTTTTACCCTGCCCCTCAAAGAATCGGAATTGAGAACCGTTAAGAACCGGAATCGAAAAGTAGAATCGGAATCGGAATCGTGGAAATTCAAACGATACCCAACCCTACACGTAACAAAGAATAACGCCGGTTAATCTATACAAATGCTAATTTGGGACGTCCTTGGCACTCAGGTTATCTACTAAATAGCACGTGAAGAATGCAAATGGCAAAAATGATTTCCCTTCACGATATTTTCAGCGTTGGTTTGGTGTTTGCACGTGAACATAACAACTTATGCTCCGTTTGTGTGTCTTTGACAGAGTTGTGTCTACTGAGATTAGACCTCGGCTTCCTGTAGTTCCTGTCCCCTTCCCGTCTCCTGTTCTGGTTGGGGGACGGCTGCCAACAAGCACATCACTCACATGCACACTGTTTAACCCCTTGTTTCCTGCATAACAAAAGCCTCCTTCTGACCTGCTGATGAGCTCAGCGACTTTAACTGCTTGTCATGAAGTACGTAAGATGAAAGGAGTGAGACGAAGAAAAGCTGTTAATGTTTGACACTGTTTTCTTTCTTGTCTGAAGGGACGCATATCAATAAGTGTTGTGGTTGGTCTCTGTCCCAGGACAGGATGTGACCCAGTTAGGGAGGGAGTTTCAATTTGGACAGAAACCAAAGATGTGACGCTGCTGAGACGGAAACCGACTGACCCAAAGCACTCAGGATTAAGTACAACTCATCACAGACTCACTGGACACAGATTTCCCCAATCCGTCGCGGAGCTCTTCATAATTAATTCACTACAGCACTGAGACTCTTTTGAGTTAGTCGTTTTCAAGCCGAACATGCGTTCTGATCCCTCGGCTAATCACCTTTTATAATTGTAGCTCAGTGTTAAATATGAATACATCCATGAACCACAACAGAGGTAAGGATTTCAAAACAAGCTTCTCTCCGGTGTTGGAACACAAAACAAATGTTGATTAAAGCAGGCCCAAAGGTACATCCACGATTCATTGCCATTCCCTTTTGATTAAATGCGGTAAAGTGGGGGGGAAACGGTCGCATTATTAAAGTGGCACAAGTTCAAAGCGAATATTTACTTTAAACACGCTGGTATTAAAAGTGTTGACCCTTGCACAAAATGAAGTACGAAGGTTCAGAGCATATGAGACAAAGACTTGGTGCTGTGGCTTTTTATATCACTGCCTCGGAGTAATGAGGCTTGACCCAGTGTCAGCTGCTGAACATTGCGTGCATCTTGGACTGCTTCCCTCCCTTGGACAAACATAATCCACAACATATCTCAGAGGCCACAGATACTCCCAAAGAGACTGCAGCGGATGAAAAATGAACATTATATTCAGGGAGGTGACATCTATGACTGGTTGGAAATAGATGAGCGTGTAATTATAGAGCGTGTAATTATAGAAAGTGTTTTCTGTTGGACATCTGCTCAGCAGGAACTGACGAATATTGGCAAGAAGAAGTGAAAGCAATAGATTTGACTATTTATTTAACGACAGGAAGAAGGACAAAAACGTATTCCTGTTAAATTGTTAATCATTCAGTTCTAAGTAGACGCCTCTAAGAACTCCGAGCCTTAAACACATCGTTCGGTGGATCTCTCATACAGCACATTTCAGCTACTTTGGAATATCGATCTGGCACCGAGTGAATTCACCTCCCGCTACTTCCAATTACGGGCACCACTTTCTCAATCCCCCTTCAAAAATAACCCGACTCTGTGAAAACGTGAAAGGCTTCTTGAGAACATTGTTGCAGGCTACACCAACTCCCTGGTGGCTTCCTGATACAGAATCCTATCAGGAGCGGGAGGAGGAGGAATGAATTACAAAGGGAAAGTTTAAAAGACTTTTTATCAGCTCAGTGTATTTTTAAGCAGGGTATACCGCACTTTTTAAGACCTCTGCTTTTCCCCAAGATATGCCGTCTTAAAATAAAGGATATAAAAAGAGAGTACACAGGAAATAATGCGGATCAAGAAGCCTAAACACAATCTTATTTACTATTGTGTGCGATTATATCCTCAAATTTGGGAGGCCGAAACCACGAGGTGTTTTCTGTTATTTACTGATTTATTCGTCGACTAATTAATTGTAGCATATCTATCCACGACTTGTTGTATCTTTTAAAATTCTCTCTCCTACATGTCTCATTCTTCCGTCTTTTAAAACAATTATTTTCCTCTGCCCTCCATATATATATATTTTTTAAACTTGTTTCTTTAGATAATTATAACAATCCTTTTGCTTATCCTTAATCCTTATTCAACATGTTTTTGTGTTAATGCATCTAGTTCTCTTACCTGCTGCTGTAGCTCCGTAGGAGGAGAAAAGTGGGTCACATTGATTGGAGTACCAGACACATCTATATTCATCATTATGTAGCTGCAAAGAAATGCATCTGCTGGAGTCTGAGTCGAAGGGAATATATCATTATAAAACTTATGAGCTTGAAAAACGGATTATTTCTTTAGAGAAACCTTGATTTTACAAGATGGATAGGACTTTAGTAGACTGACACATTGTAGCCTTTCAGTTAGGGCTGCTCGATTATGGCAAAAATCATAATCTCGATTATTTGGGTCAATAATGGATATCACGATTATGAAATACTTTGAAAACATCCATTTATTGAAAAAAAATGTAACAGTATATTTTTAACAGTGGATTACCCTGAACTTTAAGTATCATTTTTATTTCGATTACGTTGTTTTCGTAATCGTTGCAAGCCAAAATCGTAATTGCGTTTCAAATACGATGAATTGAGCAGCCCGACTTTCAGTATTTCAAAAGAGGATTTCTGTGCTGATGCTTTTGGTCAAATGCTTTACTTTCTTAGATGCCGTCAAAGGCTGACAGAGTTGAGGAGAAAATAAGGCAACTCAAAACTAAAATACATCTAATTCAAAAATATCTCTAAATCAGGCAACTCCTTCAGTGAAATACATATTAAGTGGAAGGGCAATACCATAGAACTAAGATAGATAGAAAACGTACATAGAAAGCTGTCGATATGTTTTGTTTGCCCTCTTGAACAAAACGCAGGTCTGAGCTTTCTTCAGACTCTTCGCTGCTCCATGCCTGGGAGCTATCATACATCATCTCGCTGCACTCTGCCCTGCCCTCACTCTACAAACCAACTAGCCTCAAGTTGCATCCCTTCCAAAGAAGTCTTGAAGGAAGCTGATGGTGTGTGAAGCCGGAGAGCAGAACCGTGTCACCGCAGCACAAGCACCATGACAAAGTGCAGGTTATGTGTTGTTTTCAAACACTTTCTCAATCCTTCAGGAATATATTCATCGTCCTGTTTTCTCAGGTCCACTGAGGGGGCCTGAGGTCAGGGGGAGTCAAAGACTGGCACCCCTGCAGGGTGGACACTTCTGGAACACGCAGCGATGAAATCTGGGATGATCTTCCTAAGCAGCGGGGAACTCTGCCACCCCCGTGTTTACCGTGTCTTCCAATCATCACACCAAATAGTTTGCCAGTTAGAAAACGACACGTAAAGATGAATTATTAGCACGTCTTGTGTCACTTCATCATGAACAGAAAGGACTGGGATCAGTTCCAATACGTAGTAGTGTGTTTACATACAGGGCTGGAATTATATGGTATAGAGTTGCAGCAGTAAAATTGACTCCCATTAGAGCAGAAAAGCTAGACATTTTATTAACTTATAGGTGAACTATGTTATTTCAATACCGGCTTGATGAAAAACCCACACAGCTCTATATATCACTGCGACTCATTTAACAACTCTCAATGAGCCCCAAAAATGTCTACTGCCGTAGTTTATAACTGTGTTATCAAAGCCTTTACTGAAGCAGCATCTATAGCCGCGTTCACACTGCGGTACTTTTCCCACAAAAGGTTCATGCGAACTTAGTTCATGCGAGCTCTTTAGTTCGCATGAACTAAGTACAGATCGCGTTCACACCAGAAAAAGTCCCTGGGGGTGGATTAGGCAAATGAAGCCGCTGACGTCACTTCTTCTTCTTCTGCTTTGGGTTTACTGGCAGGTCGCAACCCACTTCACGGCGTATACTGCCGCCCAAAGTCCCCGGCCGGAAGTCCCCGGAGTTGGGGACTGGCTTCAGTAGAAGCTGCTGGGAGTCCCAGCAGCTTCTACTGAAGCCTTCCGAGTAAATCGCCAGAACGCCGACACCTCCTCATCTCCACCGCTCCCATGTTTTATTTTGTGTTGCCATAAGTTAGTCTCTCTGCGTTTCTGCGCTGGGCTAATGCTAATGCTAATAATGCTAATGCGAGGATAATAAAATGGCGGCTTCACAAAACTTTTTGGGAGTTTTACGGGGCGTGGTTTGAAATCCGCCCAGCCAATCAGAAATATAGCTCTTTTCTCAAAAAAGAGCCGCTCGAAAGTCCCTGCTCTCTAGCAGGGACTTTCGAGGGGGTAAAAAGGTTTGCATGAACTACTTTTAGTACCGGCTCTTTTTGGTGTGAACGCGATCATGAACTAAGTTCGCATGAACCTTTGTGGGAAAAGAACCGCAGTGTGAACGCGGCTTATAATACAAATGGGGGGGGGAAAGGAAATCTTTCAGCAGAAAACGCACACACACAGCGTTCAGTGACTAATCTGCAGTGGGTGGTGGACAGCTTGAAGCTAACAGTGCAGACTCCAGCTAAATAAACCATCTTAAGATTGACACATCTAAGTAGAGATACAAGAAAACAGAATCTCATCGAGAATTTTCACTTGTGTTCTGACGCGCTTTTAAATATTCAAACATGAACAGGCGCACTGAGAGCTAATTCTCTTCATCAGTCTGTGCATAGCTCCTCCATATCCTGCGACTGGGTGTTTGTGTGACCAATATATATATATCAGATAAAGAGGAATTCATCTCTACAGCAGTGATAGAGCATCATTTTCCTCCATCCGCAAGCTACATTATGTTTTAAGCAAGGAGGGGAATTCAGTAGGTCACGCTGACGCTGAATTTCAAAACCACACTTTAGTCCAGTCTCTGAGAGATTGACCGAAGTCAACTATACAAAGACTGTACTTCAAATGATTGGATGGAGTCGAGCAGAGAAAGCAATCAGTAATCATTGAAGAAATGGTAAAAACATGACAGAAAGAAGATTGTGTGAGCAACACCACTTATATATAAAGATACCAAGCTGCCAAATAAAGGTGTTTAATGCTTCTTTATGTGAACTGACCCACTCCTATTTGGAGCACGACTCCCCTTAAAGCTCTGAGCTGCGTGCAGGCAGTAGGAGGGCAGCTAGCGCACAGGAATGTCTCTGCCGCTGGTATAAGAAAGCAGGCCCTGGGAGACATTCAGAATAAAGGTGGAAGCAAAATAGTCACGAGGGTCTTGCGGTTGATGTCGAAACCAAGTGAATTGAATTTGAACTTAAAACGGGCATATCAAACACCAGATGTAGGTCAACTTGTGATGTAGGGATGAAAATGTCCCAGACGCAAAGAAATCGAATCAAGCCCACTGATGCTTCAAACGGAGATTTATTTTACATTAAGGTTGCTTTTTTTCTAATCAATTCTCGCACATCCAGCCTCTGACGGTTCGTCGCTGGGCCCCGTGTTGCTTTTACTCCCCTTGAAGATTTCATTCTATTTTTGAATGTAACGACAAAAACCGGCACAAGACAACAATGGCGCTTCACTGAAGATGTTTTGCAGCACAATGCCCAGTGTTCCTCTGTGATTGGCGTGCGAGATAAATGAGAAAGATGGACCGGCGATAAATAGCTCCTTCTCATTTGTTGTCTCCTAATTAAACGCCTTTTTAATCCCTTTTTTACAATCCCATATTCATCCCATCGCATAAATCTCGCATATCTGGCCCCAGGTGTGTCTGATTACTGAATGCAAATAGGCACTATACATACTGTTCTCATTATGCAGTGTGCAGGCGTGCACATACTTGCACCCTCCTTGCCCTCTCGGCACTTGCTCATTCTATTTCGTCGACTCACGCCGGTCTCCCCATCTCTCCTTGACTCACTTCAAAGAGAGCCCCCATCCCTCTGAAAGTGCCATTCTCCTTGGTGCTTATGGCTGATAGGCTGTGGCCTCATTCCCTCTCTGCTGCAGCCTGTCCCCATTGTGTCCCACTCTCAGGCTGCGGCCCCACGAGGACGAAAACGGCTAAACACATAGGATTAACGCAAACGCAATCGCAAACGGCTTCCGCCCACACGCAATAATTATCTGGATAGTGTCTGCCCACACGAGACCGCTCCGTTGAGCTCCAACCGCTGGAGAAGCTGCAGTACATATGCAGGAGCCTCTACGTGGCGCTGTAACTTCCTCCACAAGCAGCGAGTATAAGATCCCCCCCGGATGTGTAAGGCACACAACAAACAAACAAACAAGGTAGAAGATGGCTGAGGCAAGAAAGGAAGTGTTTTCGTGGACTGATGATGAGGTAGAACTTCTACTTAGGGTCACATTGGAATACAAAACCACTCAAATACAGGAGAATGTTGACTGGGAGTCCTGCAAGACCAAATATACCGATATAGTCGATTTATTTCAGGCGCAGTATCCAACGACCGACACAGGGAAGGATTTCCCTCACGGCGTGGGCGCCATTACAAAGGCCCAGCTTGCCGCCAAGCTGAAACAAATCCGCATGAAGTACAGGCATGCGGTGGACACTGGGCGTCGGAGTGGCCAAGGACGTGTTGTGCTCATGTTTTTTGAGCTATGTGAAGAGGTCTGGGGTGGCTCGCCTGCTACGCGCAGCCTTACGTCGGGCATCGAGACGGGGGACCTGGAAGAGTCGTCTACTTCACCCCGGAGTTTGGAGCGTTCCAACGATTCACCTGAGTCGAGCGAATCCAGCGGAAGTCTGCCAGCTGCTGCGGTTATACAGCATCGCAGGGATCTGCTCCAGGTATGTTCATTATTTCAAGCTTAACGGACTACATACTACGATAGAGTACCTTCCACAGAAAAACTGAACATGTTTAAGCTTTATAAAATTAGAAGGTATTGAGAGCTGTTGTATTTGTAAAAGTAGAAGGTAGACCCTCCAGAAAAACGCGGGCAAAAATCCTTGATTATGCGGGCTAAAATCCTTGATTATGCGGGCTAAAATACTTGATTATGCGATCAAACATGCGGGGTTTTATGTGATTGTATGCGGTGAAATTGCGGGGAGTTGCGAAATGTGCGGAAAGTTGCGAAATATGCGGGAAAAATAAATATTGGGCTCTGTCTTATTTATTTATTCTCTCTCACACACAACCTGCCACTAACGTTAAACCTCTTTACTATTCAATTAAACACATTCAATGTGTATTTATTGTAAAAGCAATTGGGCTATTTTAATCACACTCTCTCTCTCGCGATTTTCTGGAGGGTCTAGGTATTGAAAGCTGTTGTATTTGTAAAACTAGAAGGTATTGAAAGCTATTTCACTCACAACATGCCTTTGGTCTTATGATATCTGGTGGCTATGGTCCTATTGTGTAATAATAAAAAAATTCTCTGGTTTATTCAAGGTGCAGCTGAACGGCCACAGAAGTGACCGCCTGAGGAGAAAGCTTCCAGCTGACCATGCCGTGCAGGAAGACCTAAAACTGAAAAGGAGGATGGTGGAGCTAATGGAGCAAACATCCATCCGCAATGCAGAAAGCTTCCAGCAGATGAATGAGAACATTCGGGAGGGCTTTTCCCTGATGAGGGAATTAATGCATGCGCCACCCCACAGTAGCAGCGGTGGACAATTCCCGGGACAGTCACCGTACCGGCATATAAGTCCACAGCCTGCCTACACACCAAACCCCTCTACACCACACCTGCACACAATGACCTCTGACCCCCCACGGCAACCATCTCAGTTTTCCTACAGGCAGTCACTATTTCCAGAAGACTATTAAAGCACAGAGCTTTAGTGTATGTGTAGTGTATTTTACTTTTATTTTATTTTGTATTATATAACTTTTTATTGCAGTGAATATGTTTGTCCCTATTTGTGTTGCCAGTCAAGGCTATTCCTTGTTGCACTGTGAACATGTGAAATGTGGACATTATAGCTCGTGCACATTTTCTTAATATAAAAACCTTGCAAAATAACAGTCTTGTCTTTCATGTCAATGTACTCCGCAAGCACTCTTTACTGTCTTTCCCTCATTACAGTCAGTGGCCTATCTATTACTGGCCACGTTGACTGATAAAGCAGTGAGCTTAAGTTTATTTAAATAACTCATAACTTCATTAATGAGGATGCGTTTTTGGTTTGAACATTGTTTGAACTGAAGAATAAAGGATATATTAACTTACTATAATTGAATCAGCTAAATTAACTGAGCAGATCATAACCATATTTTTAATCGTGCATATATGTCACTCCAAGTCAGGATGGAACATCAGTGTCACAGCGATGTTTGTCTCATTGGTTGTTTCATATCAATTTGACCAAGACATTTAATTATATTGTTATGGCAACACAATATCACATGTCCTGGACCATGACCCACCAGACTGCTCAGTGTTAGGGACTTCATGAGATTGTGGGAGGGAGGCGTGAGAGTGGTTATCATGAACAATTAATTGTGATTTTATCAGAATCTTAATAAGGGGTTGTGCGATATTAATATTGCATGAGCCTCTGCTTAGATGTAAAACTGTATTATATTGTATAAAAATCCCAACATGATAGTTAACAAAGAATTTCTCCCTCCAATATCATTAATAATATCTCAACAGCAATATCAGTCTAAATAGAATGAACTACTTATGTTTTACAAATCATTTAGACCTACTTAGAGTACTAAAATGGGACAAAGAAACTATATCAAAGCCCCCCTTCTAACCCTCAGTAACACTTAATATGTTTCTCCTTTAAAAACTTCAGCAAACAACTGTTAGCCAGCCTGTTGTTGCGTGTGGCAGAAAACCCCACTGCACATGTCGTTGTGTCCCTGAGACACTTCACCCCAAAGTGCACCTGTGGGAATTGTCCACAGTATTGAGTATGTAAGTCGCTTTGGATAAAAGTGTCTAACAAGTGACATGTAATGTAATGAGATAAAATAAAGGCTAAAGATTTATAAGGAGCTTTCCAGACCATTAAAGTTCATGTGACACCGTGCCACGTTGGGTCCTTATGGGAAAGTATAAATATATATGATACTGCGTTTGCACATTTGTTGCACTTTATGTTCAAAGAAAGTCTGGAAGTAGTTGCAGCCAATTTTATTTTTAATTTCACACTTTGAACATTGGAGAATCACATATTTTGTAGCGTAATGTTACATACATTAAGAAGTACTAAGTACAAAAAAACAAAAACCTGTCACTGAAGGAGCTGCACAGTGAATGTAACAAAGAATGTTTATTAGATCTTAACACATCTTTTCCCCAAAAAAAATACTACACACAGACTGTCAAAAAAATACAGTCTGTCTTTTATGTAGTCCTACGGGTCAATGTAAGCCGTAAGCACTCTCCTCACTCTCTTTCCCTCCACCTCATTACTGTCAGTGAGATACCTATTGCTCTGTGTGGGAGGCTGTACATCCCTTTCACCTTGAATTATTCCCACCACAGATTGATCATCCACAGCCTCCTTACTGGCCTCACAAAAATTGTGGAGGACAAAGCAGGAGTAAATGACATGGGGCAGGTCAACCATGTTTATGTCCATAGGCCTTCTGAGTGCAGCAAATCTGGCCTTGAGGCGACCAAAAGCACACTCAATGACCATACGTGCCCTACACAAAGTTAGCCCAAAGTACTGTTCCTGAACTGTGGAGCCACCGGTTGCATATTCCTTCATCAGGTACGGCAGCAGTGGGTAGGCTGGATCCCCAAGAAGATAAATTGGTATGGCCTCTTCCTCATCCACAATCTGTTTTCTCAGAGCAGGGATCTTTCCAGTTTTCAAGTACATGTTTAGCTTTGAGTTAGCGAAGACCCGTGCATCATGCACACTCCCAGGCCACTTTACCACGACATCCATGAATCGGTATTTGTAATCACAGGCGGCCTGTACATTAAGGGTATATCTGCCTTTCCTATTGATGTAGTCAGTGGAGTTGTTAGATGGCTGCTTGATTTCGATGTGGGTTCCGTCCACTGCTCCTAAACATTGTGGCATGCGATGCGCACAATGGAACCCCTCAACCAGATCCGCGGTCTCGGGCTCAGTAAAAGGCAGCTTGATATATTTTGGACCCAGGTGGATGGAGATCGCTCTGCATGTCTTCCTCATAATGAGGGACAAAGCCTGGCGCGAAACACCGAAGGCGTTAGCAGTCTTCCGCATCCTCCCCCCATCGCTCAGGTAATACAGCATTAACGCAACCATTTTCAGTGGATCAATCGGTGCCCTCATGTTTGTTGTTTGCCTTTCGATATATGGGCGCAGTTCTTCGGTCAGGGCGACGACAGAGGCTCTAGACATGCGGAAGTTCTCCCTCCATTCATCATCCACGATAACGCCATTGACAAAATTGTCCCACCAAGTGCTGCTTCTGCCGGGTCTTACCCAAAATCTTCGCCTGGTTGCCCTTCTGGTTATTCCCCGCTGTAGTGTTAGCAATATGTAGGTCATGTTCTCCATGTCCTGCTGTAGATGTTGCACACACAACTGTAGCATGGTCAATAGCGTCCGGAGCACGATAGCAACTCTGCGATCCGCCATTGTTGTTGTTGTTGGTGGCGAAACACTTCAGCAATGGCGCGGGGTAAGCGGAGGTGAGCAGAAGAGGTGGGGAGAGGCGGGGCTATTGCGCAATCACTATCAGTGATCTGAAAATGTCCGTATAGGGCACACACACGGAGCCGTTTGACCCCCCAGAGAGTGGCGTATGCATTTCTATCCACCTTGGGACCCGTTGTCGTTTCCTCAGTCGTTTAGTGCCATATTCGGTCGTCCTCGTGTGGCCGAACGGTATATATGACACTAAACAGTAACGCAAACGACCGAATTCGTCCTCGTGGGGCCGCAGCCTCAGAGAGGAGCGTGTGGGTGGAGGACAGACTGGCTCTCCAAAGTGAAAGCCTGACATGAATGTATGGGCTCGGGTTGAATCCTCTCACCGAGCTAAAATATCATCCACCTGCAATTCCCGGGTGCCATATGCATCCTTCACAGCGATAGAGGAGGGGGGGTGAGGGAGAAAAGACACGGACTGAGGGTACTTGTGGCACTTGGATGCCTGTTTAACTCTTGAGGAAGCTAATCATGGGATTGAGGTACTGAGGAGGATGGGCTACAGGCTTTCAGAGAGGGGGAGGTTGCTTTAAATGCTAATCCCTTTCTTATAAAATTCGGTTCCGTTTATAAAGATTTCTGGGAAACGATCCACATTTCCACGGCAGGGGAGACAGTCAGCAAGAGAAAACAGCATAGCACCAGTCAAACATCAAGGAGACAGAGGACGTGGAAAGAGTAGCAAAAGAAAAGGCTACATGTCTCTGAAAGAAGGGATTGAGGCTCAAGGAAGGCCTCTCAGATACATCCTTTCTGCGTTTGAGTTTTAAGTTAGATTGAGAAGCATTATGCTATTCATCATGCTAGTTATGTCACGGAGGGCTTAGGAGGCGAAAGAATAAACAGATTGTGTAGGAAATGCAAGATTATTTTTGTTTTTAGTGGGTTGACGTCGATCTTTCCTTCCACATAAGAGCGGTTACGTAAATATGAGCCTTCAATGTTTAAATTCCACGTAAACAAGCATGCTTTACTGTGAGTGTTGTAGTCTTTTTTGCAGATTGGATTTCCTCACTGCTTCCACCCGACCGACCAATCACCAGCACTTGACGAAAATGTCGGTGAGCCTGTGCTAGTGGGGAAATGTGCACTGTCAACCCACTCACATTGCAGAAGGGAAATTCATCTGCTTTTATGATTCTTTCTCCGCATCAAATATGTATGGAGATATTGTTTTTAAATTTACAATATGTTTTAAAGCATGCAACTCTAATGGAAGTGTGAATTTATTACTCCGTTATCTCATTCCTCCCACTTGGCCGCTGGCAGATCTACTGAGTGAGCTTAGTGCTCAGGATGAAGGCAGCAGAACAAAATATGTAAATGTCAATTCTTTTTTTTTAGGTTTGCTTCGGATTGGGAGAAGGTGAAATGGGACAAACCCCTACTGTGTGTAAAACTTTGCCACAGACAGTATGACACCCCTCTATGCATCATCAGAGGCTAAAAAGTGCTCTCAGTGTTTTTCACCCTCTCAACGAGTCAGGGTTCTGCTAAACAAATCACACTGGCAGCTGCACTCTCTTGTTGCATGCTATTTGAAAAGATGATTTGTAAATGGAGGGAGGTAACCGCTGCAGTAACATATTGCAGTAGCAGGAGATGTCCAATATACAGAAAGATGAATTTACAACGCTGTAAAAACAGCACTCAGTAAAAGCCTCCAGGCCAAAAACAATCAATTTAGCTAAAGAGACAGCGCCTTTACATGACAGCGATGTTCAGCAGACACTCATACATCAAGATACTTATCCAACACCACTGATGAGTCATGTTGAATCAAACACATGTAATAGAATGTAGACAAGGTGCATTTCAATTTACGTGCTTTTTTAGCAATTTCCACTACGAAAAATACACAGTGGAATACGGGATATAAAGAAAATCGAAAATATTGCCAGAAAAGTGTGTATGCTTGTTTGAGATGGAGGAATTGGTGTTTCATTAAAAACAGAATGCAACCAACTGCAATGGAAACAGACTTACGTATTGAATCATGACATATAGAAAATGTTTGACTTATTCGTCACAGAAGCTTCAGCTCAATCGAAGTTATACGGAAATGGCGGTAGACGAAAACATCAGATCGGTTTTGGAGCCATTAGGAGACTGTAAGCGTCCTAAAACCTGTTTCTGTTGTCTAAACTTAGACTGATGATGCAACATTCTGTGTTTTGCTTGTTTCAAAAATAATTTTCTCGCAATGATAAGTGTTTATTTTGATGCAGTCATCTATTATTTGCTATACAGAAGTGGATTAAAATGTACATTAATTATAATTATCACTTTCAGGGTATATGTATTCAAGGTGGAAATGTGGGCTACATTCGGATAAAAATCGAAACATATATGTTAGGAGTGTCTGTCGACAAAGCTGTTTGACTTCAGATGATCACACAGGTTATTCAGTAGCACTAGCTTTTATAAAATGTCTTTGGGTGGTGGACAATAGACAGGAGAGGAGAGAGTACGTCGCCCACTAGGGTGGAAAATTGTCCTCTAAGTTTAGATGAGAGCCGACAAGTTTTGCATCCCTACAGAAAATGATGTTAATATAATTTAGGCTCTGGACTGAGCAGGTAAAGACTGCAGTGCTTTTGTCACTGACTGCGTTGTGCCATCGGTAAGAGAGCAAAACTGGATGTGCTAGGAATAACGAGGGGCCGGAAGGAAAACAAAATGGGTACTTTACAGGTTGAGCCTGCGTGTGGGAGGATAAGAAACATTTATAGCTTACATCTGTAATGTCAGAAAATGTGTTTTCAAAATTGCAATTGGACTACATTAGTGGGATTTAATACTGGATAAAAGCGTATGCCTTTTTCCAGATTAAAGCATTGGTTCATGATAGGTCTACATTTTCCAATTCCGGGGCGAAAACGTGTTTGTTTTTCCTGTGTGTGTGTGGCGAAGATGTGCATGCATCCTCATTTCTAATTTCCACCCAAAGCCTGTTATTAATTTCCAGCCAAAGTAATTATCTGATCAAGGAGGTCTGTGTTTTAATCTTCACGGAGACAGAAGGATAAGAGATCCAAGGGCTGAACGAGCAAGTGGTGTGTGTAAGTGAGTCTTTTATCCTTTAGTTGGGAAAGGAGGAGAGATTTGGTGGCTGTAAGCTTCATCTACCCTCCCATCAGTTCATTACTGAATTCCCTACTAGGTGGAGAATAAGGGCGAGGATGATCCGGAGCGTGCTGGCAGTGGAGCGGGCCATTACCCAAGACATGGAAACCAGACATCTTGTTCACACTGATGTTCTGGAGTCTGTCTCCGAAACCGTATACAACCCCCTCAGCCCCCGTCTACATGTCTGTCCTCGACATGGAGCGTGTGCTGCACAGGTTTGGAGCAAGCATCTTCAGAAAAACCGGAATGGGAGCCATCTTAACTGAGGTTTCTCTTGATTCTAAAGAAAGGGGACATGTTTGATGATTCGGCCACCAAAAACCGGCTAATTTGTTTGCTTCACACACTTAAATCTAAGGCTAAGCATCTCTTTTGTCCCAAGGAGATAAACTCAGAGTTGGGTCAGATGTAGGGCCCCTGCTGTGGATCCTGCAGCCCCAGATGAAGAAGAAGCTTCAGTTCCTTTAATGGTCTGATCCCTGGCTCCCTGAGAAGTTAGACTAAATGTTTAAAGTCTGGGAAAAATCCCAAACTTCTCTCTTGAAATACAGAGTCAACAAGGTTCTTCCCGCAACAATTCAGACTCTCAGTCTGCGGTAACTTAACATCCCCAACACCCTCAAAGAAGAGGCATTTAGTACCAGCGGATACATGACGTTCAGACTCAAGCCAGGAGCAGTTGACAGATTCACGTTCCTGCCACAGAGTATGTGAAACCATGCATGTTCATGGTGTTCCTGTTTACAGCAACTATTGATTGGTATGAACATACTGGGGGAATAGTCTCATTGTTAAAGATCCCAATGTTTTCTTGGTGAATTTATTTTTCTAGTCACAGAATACCTACAAGTTGGACAGTAGCCAGAGAAATGGCTTTTCTATCAATGTGAGTCGAAATAAGTGTATGTGTTAATTCCCTTTTTTTTTTACAATGAGGTGCTAACAAGTGAGGGATAATGATCTAAAAAAAAGAATCCTACAATGTCACCTTTAGCAGCTGTGGGTAAGCCTCAAACAGTGGGGACCAAGAATAGCATGATGGAGAATAAAGAGTAGACTTAACAGGAACACAATAGCATCAGGCCTACACAGCAGCAAGGTGCTTTTGCAAAGCCTACTGTTCAACAGCTCTTCAAGAAACCCAATTGTGGTCCTTTGATCCACAGTAAAACAGTGGCCTATTATTTCCAAAGGCCATTTTCTGTCACTGGATTTACAGAAAGTTGTCTCTGTCAGCAGTATTCTTAACTACGCCAAATTAGTTCACTCCAGTACTGACATGTTCCCATTAATGTTGCGAAAAGCTAAATATGTGACAGTAGATTCAAATAAAATAAACACCCAGGCCTTCTAGTTGATACTTATTGTCACTGGGACTCATTCTTCCCCCGCTGCATTAAGCCAATCATCCAGACACCGGCCTTGTTGTTATGCTGATGATGTCGAGCTATACTCGCCTGTAAAAGCAGCATTTTATTTAACATTATGACAGCTAATGTCTCCGACTGTCTTATTTCCCCCCTTCAGGGATCACAAAGCTGATCCGGGACAAATTGCCTGTGAATGTCAAGCCTGCTGCCAGAAAATAATACACATTAATTCAGGATCTAGATTGTGTATTTGATACAAAGTGTGTGATGTTTTTTTTCTTCTAAAAGCTAAATGTGTCACATAGATCTCTACATCAAACCACAGACAATCACATCAAGCCAAACGCACTGAATGTTGTATTCATTAAGGGTGAGTGTGCAATCCTTTGATGACTCTAAAGTGAAATCTAATAGTGACTACGTCTAACAATCCAATTCCCGAAGATAGCAGCAATTTGTTGGCAACAGGGTGGAAGAAACTCAAAAAAACAAGCCAACATCCAGAAGAAGAATACATGGGAAACAATCATAAATGTATCAACAGTTGCATGATGACATTAATATTGGGATTAAACTATGCCTGTAAAATGAGGTACTTTTAATCAGTGAGGTTGCAACCACATCCTGCCATGATATGTCTATGATTACCCCCCTGAGATTTAGGTAATGTTCCTGCGTACCCTTGCATGGAATACACTACTGTACATTTGTGTGGTTTTCCTGCACTCCATTAAAGTGAGGTTCAGGATGTAATACCAATTGGACATGTCTCTCAGCCATGTAACCACAGAAAACAAGTCCAGGCAGCATTTAAAAAGAGAAACTGGAGACTCACCTTCCTCTGCAGAAGCCAGGAGAAACCAGTCCAGGAAGAAGCACCCCAGCAGGACAATGCTCGTGTATGTCAGCTCCATAGTGTTGGTGCTAAGTAGTAAAACAATAAACGACTTCTGGTTAGCCTTGGATTAAAAATCAAGCAGCACTGGCAGCTCGGCGGTGCTCTCACCGACCGCAAACCAGTCCGCATTTAAAGTGGACCTCAGTTCAGGAGCCTCTCACACGGTGGTCAAATCACTGCAGTAAAAATACACTTTGGCTAATTGCGGTTTCAGACTAATGTGAGTATAAAGCACGTTTTTCCCGTGTACAGTTCTGCAAATAGCAAGCGGACACCCTGAAAACTTATGTGGATTGCCCAACTTTGTGTTGTGGTGAAAACAACAGTTAGAAACACGCGTCAGTGTTTCAGCTCAGTCTTCTGTCAACACAGCGGGTGCATGGTCCAAACTTGTTGTGTCCTCGGCTTTAAAAAGCTCTTTGTGCTCCACACGACTTCTCCCAAAAATGCACGGTGACCGAGCAGGCTGAACCGCAACCAGGGCACCTTCACTGCATCTGTGTTAGGCGCAGAAATACTCCTCTTCAGTCGGTTCGTACCTTCTTCCACATGTCCTCTTCATGGTAGGGAAACAATCCACCAAAGTAGGTTTTTTTCCCGTCAAAGCACCACAGTATTTGGGCTGCGGGTGGGGAAATCCACGAAAGGTATTGGGGATACCGCACGACACGTCTAGCCTGGCCCAGATAAAAAGGCAAAAAATGACTGAAAGTAGAGCAAAATGTCTTGTGTTTTCGCCGGGTATGACAGCAGGCTGGAAGAGCAGCGGACACTAAAAGTTGTGCGCTAAAGTAGCGTGTCGGGTTGACTACTGTCTTCTGGTCACCGAGGACTTCATCTCCGCATCAAACCCGGAGTCCAGTGGCACCAGCAAGCTCCGCCCACTACCGTTTCCATAGCAGCAGAGTCAGGCGAACGCGATAAGATACAGGGTTTCCGGAGGGCTGCTTCAAAATAAAATCCATTGAAACAAATTATTTGAAAACAATATTAAATAATTTAAAGATGTTGTTTTCCAAATCCAAGATTATGACTGTTGGCTATACATACTAACAATATGTCTACAGGTCCGATAGGTTTGCTATTCTTTTACATTCTCTTTTTCATAATTGTATTGTTTTTTTATTTGCTATTTATGTTCTTAATTTTTCATTCATTTGTCTTTGTTTCTTTCTGTATATCAAAACACTAAGGCAAATCCCCTTGTACGTGAACATCTTCCTGTTAATAAACCTCATCCTGAGTGCTTGGGAGTTTGCCATATTGCTCTGGAGAACACCAATAATATGTGTAGACCATCCATACTTTCAATACTATATACTTTACACAAGCAAACACCTTATGTAAACATCATATAAACAGCTCCTACGTTAGAATATAGCTTAGGTTGGAACTGTAAATACTGTTGACACTTTCTTTTTCCACCCATATTGTGTAGACTATATGTATAAATATATATAAGGTGCTTGTTCATGCTGATGCTCACTGTTGCACACAAATTCTAGGATTTTGTTCATGCTAGGACCTATGTATAGCAATTTTTCTTGTAACCTGTTTTCAGTTTACACCAGCAAGGTGTTTTTACATGTAGGTAAACTGGTACTCTGGCACCAATAGTTTTGGTGCAATTTCACTAAACCAAGCCAGCCCTGTCTATTCCTTCTCTCTGTCTCAAATTCAGGTGGCAACCGACTCAACTGTCTCATGTTTCTTTCCACACGCACCATTCAGGTTGGCTCTAAGCCTTTATTTTGACAACAGATGTTCACAACTTCCGGTTTTACTTCTGAGTGTTTTGATTGCAAAACAACAATTAGGTCCGTCCTATCCACAAGTGACTGGCATGCTGTAAACTGTCCTCTGTGGATGAAACGTTCAGGTAGGTCAGTGGTTCTCAAACTTTTTCTGTCAGGCCCCCCCTTTGGAGAAAAAAAAGGTCGGGCCCCCCCAACTGGCGTCGCCAGAGATGTATTTTGGGGGTGCTGTGGGGTAGCTTGACGTTTCATAGAGGGTGCTCAAACATTTAGGGTTTCCCATTAATGTACCGGTCGCTACAGTTTAATTTTCTACTGCAACACTCCCCACACAAATACACAGTGTACCCGCGACTGTTACAATGAAGGCTCGATAATCAGCTCACGGCATATAGGTGTAAGCAGGGGTAAAGTGCTATTTTCATAGGTGGTGTGTGGACCTAACATAGGGGGGTCCGGGGGCAAGCTCCCCCGGGAAGATATTTTTTTCAATCTTGAAGTTAAAAGCATTAATCTGGTGCACTTTGAGAGCAAAATGACACCCATATGAAACAGAACTGGAAGCAGATTTTCTATTTCTTTATAGATATTTTACAAATCACTCCCCTTTTAAACTTTATTCTTGTTTTACTGTCATATAGTAGTATTTCATAGCTGTTTTTCATTTATTCTCTTATTTTTTTTAAACTATAATGATCATATAAATGTGTGCCTAGGAAATAATTGTTTACATTAATGGTGACCAAAACGTTTGAGACCCACTGAGATAACACTCAGAGAGTCCTTTACGGCCCGTCCACACAGCGGCGTGGGTTGAAGCTTCCAACGCTTCTGCCCATTCACTTTGAATGGGGTGACGTCACTTTTAGCCGAACTGCATTTTGGGAAGCGACGTGGAGCGTTGCTGGCGTTGCTCGCTTCAAAAGTTCAAAATAAAAAAAGTATAACCATTTTTCCCCCTGGTCTCTCGTGCCCCCCTGGCATGCCTCTGCTCCCCCCAGGGGAGGCGCGCCCCCCACTTTGAGAACCACTGAGGTAGGTGGTGGAACAGTTCAATATCCCGATGTTGGCACGATTCTAGCCCGAAGTTGGCCCGATTCATGCCCAGTTGGGGACGGGGATAAGAACAATCAGATGGTGTACTCATTCGTTATGCTGATCAAAATGAAGAACGTCTTTACTGAAATGTGTTTGGTTTAATCAAGTACACCTCTGCAGGGCTGATAACTTCTGGCTGACTCATGATGCTTCCATAAGGTGCCTTCCGCAGATAAAACTTGTTTTCTTGCAGTGTCATGGAAAAATATAGATGTTGCATAATTAGCTTGGCTAGCATTAGAATTGAGCTATCGAGGATTTGTGCCACCTCACCGATCATTGAAAACATGTATGTTTTAATGACATCTTTCTCAATGAACCATCTGAATACTGCATTATTTAACGAGAACCATAACATTACCGATTCATTACATCAGTGTCGCAGCACAGCCGATATTTTCCTATTTAATTAATGGGGGTTTTCCTCATGGGGAACAGAATGGAAGCACTTTTTGAAGACGGTCTGGGAGAGACGGCTGCATAAATAAGAGAAAATGCAGATTCTAGAGTCTAAATGACAAAATGTAAATAAGCCATTAGCAATTCAAGCTCAGTAACAAGGCCATACCAGTGTTTGATTTTTGCAAGGCAGGGCGTGTGTTTCTTGTTCTCTTGGTTCAACTTGTGTTGTCAACCTTTTTCTAATGTCTGTAGAGCAGAATAATTGTCTGAATTGCATTAAATGTATCCATCTTATTGACATAGCCCCAGGCAGGAAGAAGGAATCTGTTGACGTACAAACAGCAGGCTATGATGAGAACTATATGGCAAAAGACACATATGTTCCTATGTTGCTGCTTTGCTTGTCATCAGTATCTGTACATTTCTAAGAATTTAGATTAATAGAAAATCAAATAATATAAATAGTACAGCTAGAACTTGTCCTTGACTTTTGTTGCTCACTTCTGCAACAACTGTACTGCCTTTTCTATATTTCATCGTTGTTAATACATAAGTGTGTTATACAAGTGGATACAAACTCAAAACAGCAAGCATAAGGGGGACGCTAAGGGGTATTTTACTCACTAAAGCTGTCACATTAACTGTATGCAGTGCATGAAATTCTTCTTTATAATATTTAATCAGGCTAGGATTCTTCTATATTATTTAACAACTCTTTTTATTGGGTTCTTTTATTTGGGGTTAAGTACATTGTCAGAATAAGTGAGAAATAGATTTAACTTCTGTTAGACAGCTATCATACTGAATAAATATTTACTGTGAATGTATGCAAAAATGTATGGCATATGGCTGTCGAACAGAAGTTAAATTCATTCCTCACTTATTCTGACAATGTACTTAACCCCAAATAAAAGAACCCAATAAAAAGAGTTGTTAAATAATAGTGAAGTCACGTTGTAATAACAATAACTCATCTCTCTCGGTTTTTCTTTTTGAGCTTTGCTAAAAGCCACTGTGTCAAGTGTCCATCTGGTGTTGCCATCCGGAGTTGTCCAACATGGCGGACCCTCTCGCACATGCGCAGAACCGATCGGGCAGGGTGACGGATCGGGTAGTGACAGTGCACAACAACTTCTGGTTTTTCAGTATAAAACAGCATTTAAACTGACGGTATGTTTATGGTACTTTATGCCATCAAAACATTGATTTTAATTTCTAACAAGTCCCATTCAAATCCCCCGTGTTCCGCCACCTGCTGCACCTTTTAATTCTCCATTGTCCACTGTGATACTGCACTTTACAGCTAGAGTTTGCACTGTTTCAATAAATGAAACTAATTTTCTCACCACATCTTTTGATTAATTTTGTCCAGCATTTGCAAGCTGGAGACTCTCTGTCAGAGCCATATATTGTATAATGGATGCTTTCAGTTTTCAGTTGAATTAATTCAATCCAAGTCAATGGAACACTCACAAGATGTCACCAAAATCCCACTGTCCGTTTAAAATCTTTCAGAAAATGATATAAGTGTATCGAATTATATCGAATCGTATCGAATCGTATCGTTGGCTGAATATCGTGATATATATCGCATCGTTGGCTGAATATCGTGTATCGTATCGTATCGTGAGATTAGTGTATCGCCACAGCCCTACAAGGGACTGAGAGATGTCTCCTGGGGTTACACTCTTCTTGGGATCAGAGTGACGTTCCAATGTGAAGAAACAAGCTTATTCGTCAGCTGGTTGTGCAAACATTGCTTCTTTGTAGGCTGTGTTATGAAACGCCTGACTGTCATCTCAGTTTTCTGCATTTTACTCTGGTGATTGACTGTCTTTTTTTATTTCCACCAGCATGTCGAAATGTTCACTCAGAATCAATACATGGGCTGCACAGGTTGTCATGTCCGACTATCCCAAGTTGAATCATAATGAAAAATACGCCGGTAAAATGTGCCTGTAGAAAACAGCTTATGCCACAATAGGATTTAATAACAGCATGGTGATGCCAAACAGCGTCAATTCAGAGTGACACACATTCACATGGGGAATTGGGGATATGTATCAGCTGCTTGTGTGACAGTCAGACAGTGAATACTTCACAGCGGCCGCTGCCGTGTGAACTAACCCGGAGCTAATTAACGGAAGAATAAACTCCCATGGAAGAGCAGCACTGCAGCGGTCGGTGCCGCTGAAACACATTAATAAACAATGAACCACGGCACTCTGGAGAAAAGTATAAGGTTGGAGAAGTCGTTATTTAATTTAATCTGCTTCGTATGATTAAAAGCAACACGATCATCGACCCGACGCAGTCCCCCTTTGTTGCCCTATTAGAGATATCCTGCCCCTTAGCCTATCACCTACAATGTATTGGAGTGCTAGCCAGCGTGCATGATACATAGTGATGTTATTATGTCACAGAAAATACAAAGGAGTCCAATGGAGGCGTTTCATGCCGGGGGGGGGGGGGGGGGGGAAAGAGTCCCTTTTGGAATTTTAGTTTCAGAACATTTACATGCACACAAACCTACAACACACTACAGGAAAGGGAAAACCCCAAGAAGCATAATAGGGCCCCTGACTTTTACTCTAGCTCCTCCATGAGGTTGACATTTGTTGTTTCATATGAAACATCTCAACAAATATAGATGAATTGCCATAACATATGGCTCAGATATTTATGTCCACCTCAGGACACATTTTTAAGACAAACGTGCATTTTATTTCTCTTTATATAACCATTGTCAGTGTTAGTTTGTCTGATATTTGTTTCATGGCCAAACATATCTAAAATGATATTCTCATCAGGCAGTTTAATATCTTAACTATAAGCATCAATAACTGTTCGTCACTACAATAACATAAGATGGTTACTTTATACCTGATCAAAATCAGCATGTTAGCAATGACATTGTCACAAAAGAGGTTGCAGATTTAAATGCAGGTGTTGTTATGGCAACGTCAGTGGCCAAACAGCCAAATTTACTGCTGCAAATACGTTCAAACATGCTGTCGACACGTAAAGCAGTGGCAACTATGCCACCATTGCAGCTGACTTTTTCTCAGAAATACTGTCACATTTGCTCCTGTGGGTATTGTCCACAGTAGATGACCATTACATGTATGTATGATCTGTATGTGTAATGTGTATTTGTAACGCGCTTTGAGAGTCATTGATAAAGCGCTATAATAAATATAAGGATTATTATTATTATAACATCCATATATTTTAGTGCTAGGTTGATGCTTAGCTAAGCTAACTATGAAACACTTTAACTGACAGGACTCAGGATCAACTGTGTAATGTAAGGTAGCTTCTAGCTTCATGTCGAACACTTACGGCCCGTCTACACTACAGCGTCGAAAGCTCCAAGCAGCTCCAAGCTGCCCATTCATTTTCAATGGGATGACGTCACGTAGCCGCGCTTTTTCGCCGAACTGAATTGTGGGTAGCCGAGCGAGGCGTCTCAGGCGACCCAGGCGACCAGAAGTTGAACATTGTTCAACTTCTGGTCGCCTGGACGCCGGAGTAGCCAGCGCCAGCCAATCAAATCCCGTTTCCCAAAATCTGACAGCTGAAGCACTAGCCAATCAAACCGCGTCTAAGCTGGGAGAGATATCCCGCCGTTCATTTCTATATTTCAAAAAAATTCGGAGGAGAAACTAACTATCGCCGTAGCGAATCACCCGGTTTTGTATGACCAGACCCTCTTCACCTCCCGGGATACAAACCAGAGGAACCAGGCATGGAGGGAGGTGGCAGAGACAGTGGGGGAAACTGGTAGGTTTTCGCCTGTTTGGGGAGTTTATATATATATTGCTCGCATAAAATCCCCGGGGTTTTTTGCTTTGTATGTCGGGGGCGGGAGATTCATGTGATTGGTTGTTGGCCGTGTTGCTTGAATAAAATCCCCAAGCTCCAGACACGCCCAGCTCCAAGCTATTTTTGGAGCTGTAGTGTGGACGCTCCGTTACGGCCCGTCTACACTACAGCGTCGACAGCGTCGAAAGCTCCAATCTGCTCCAATCTGCCCATTCACTTTCAATGGGGTGACGTCACGTAGCCGCGCTTTTTCGCCAAAAACTGAATTGTGGGTAGCAGAGCGAGGCGTCTCAGGCGACAGAAGTTGAACAATGTTCAACTTCTGTCTCCTGAGACGCCGGAGTAGCCAGCGCCAGCCAATCAAATCCCGTTTCCCAAAATCTGACAGCTGAAGCCGTAGCCAATCAAACCGTGTCTAAGCTGGGAGAGATATCCCGCCGTTCATTTCTATATTTCAAAAAAAGTCGGAGGAGAAACTAACTATCGCCGTAGCAAATCTCCCGGTTTTGTATGACCAGACCCTCTTCACCTACCGGGATACAAACCGGAGGAACCAGGCATGGAGGGAGGTGGCAGAGACAGTGGGGGAAACTGGTAGGTTTTCGCCTGTTTGGGGAGTTTATATATATATTGCTCGCATAAAATCCCTGGGGGTTTTTGCTTTGTATGTCGGGGGCGGGAGATTCATGTGATTGGTTGTTGGTCGTGTTGCTTGAATAAAATCCCCAAGCTCCAGACACGCCCAGCTCCAAGCTATTTTTGGAGCTGTAGTGTGGACGCTCCGTAACGGAGCGTCCACACTACAGCTCCATGAATCTCCCGCCCCCGACATACAAAGCAAAACCCCCCGGGGATTTTATGCGAGCAATATATATATATATAACAGACAGCTAGTAATGTAGCATAATACCTTCGATCGCCTCCGACTCCCATATCTCTCGGCACTACAATATCATATATATTAATAAAAAAATATTATAAGTATAAGCATAATATATAACATAACATATAATACATGCACAGCTATCAAGCATAGGCAGTATATTTAGCCAGCTAGTAATGTAGCATAACATATAATATATATTAATATAATAATAAAAAAATATTATATATAAGTATAAGCATAATATATAATATAACATATAATACATGCAGAGGGTGTCGTTTTTCTCATACTGATATTCTGAACAATCTGTGTTGTTGTATTTGCTGTAAAGTGTCTCTACTGTAGGCTAATTTTATTATATGTACAGCACTTTGGCTCCACCAAAAATCGTTTATAAATGTGCTATATCAATAAAACTTGATTTGATTCACAGCTATCAAGCATAGACAGTATATTTAGCCAGCATGGAATGTAGCATAAAAATAGCATTCATTAATGGAGGAATAATTTAGTAAATTAACGAAATTCACTTTATTATTTATTAACTTTATTATTTCATTTCATTTCATTAGAGAACGTCTGCAAGAAAAGATGAAAGAAGTCTGCTGTGACCAATGGCCCAGCCAACCCCACCAGTGGTGGAGGAGGACGAGGACTTTCAATTCTTCAAGAGCCTCTTGCCCACCATGAGGCAGATGACAAAGGCACAGAGGGCAAGAGTCCGCCTCGGGGTACACCAGCTCATTTTTGCGGTGGACCAGGAGAACAATGTATAATTTTATAATTTGTTCACACATACTGATCCACATTACATTTTTTTACACTCATCACACACACTTCACTCATCACACACACTTCACTCACATTACCAAATAAAACATTATTTAAAGTATGTTATGGCTACACTGTGTCTTCACTTGTTCATGGGGTTTGTCAGTTGCAACATACCAGAAGCTTCATGTATGTCGGTATATATAATGTGCTTTCTTCTGTAATTGGTCAGTGAAAACCTGTTGAAGTTATGAGTGGTTTATCAGTAAAAACAGGGCTGAAAGAAAAAGGTTGTTAGTCATATCATAATATCATAATATCAATTAAAGAAACATGTTTATTAGCAATGTTTGATTTTAAAATGGCTCATTTGGAACATTTGCTCTTTAAAGAAAATGGGTAGCTCTTAAAAGAGCTTTTGGTTTGGAGGAGCCATGGCGACCCTACACCACGTTCTGCTGCCATGACACTACACCCTCCTCATTCAAATAGGAGCAGAAGGTCTCCCGCAGTTGGATGGATCGGCGTGTGGCGTTGTTGGAGCCCATCATAGGTGCATCGCGCAGGGTTGGAGCTTCATCACTCGACTCTGCGACGACAGGTGTGCATGATGACCTTCCTATTGTCTTCCTGCGGAGGACGTTGTGCAACACACAGGTGGCCTTCACACACAACTCTGTTACCTCCGGGCTGGTGGTGATGACACGCCGGAACATTCTCCACTGAGATGAGAGGATGCCAAACGCACATTCAACCACCAACCTGGCCGAGGTGGTAGTTGAACAGCCTCCTGTGATCTGGCGTCCAGGGAACGGACGCAGTAGGTTGTCCAGCAGCGGAAAAGCCTCATCTCCAACAAACACATGGGGGAGAAGGCCCAGCCGCTCTGCTCCTGGGATGACGGTGTCAGGCGGTAGCTGCAGACTGCCATCTCGGAGGTTCTCTCCAAATGCAGAATTCCAAAGGCTCCCACCGTCGCTGCTCCTTTCAAAACCTCCGACATCCACTACCCTGAAGAGGTACTGGGCATCCACTACCCTGAAGAGGTAATGGGCATCCACTACCCTGAAGAGGTAATGGGCGTCCACGACAGCCAGCAGTACCAAGGAGTGGGTGGACTTATAGTTGAAGTAGAGGGACCCAGAATGTGCCGGAGCCTGGATCACCACGTGCTTCCCATCAATGGCACCAGCGCTCCTGGAACCCAGCAGCGATGGCTCTCCAGTCCTCCGTCTGTGGTACCGGCATGGTCTCCTCGACCAGCGCGGTCCAGATGGCACCCGCAACCTCCTTCACGATGACAGCCACTGCTGCATGCCCGACCCGATAGCTGAATGCTATGGTCCTGTACGAGTCACCGGTTGCCAGGTACCTGAGAAAAAAGTAATATACATGATTTAAAAAAAAAAAAAGTTATACGCCACGCAGACACACACACCAGACACAGACAGACACATCACAGACAGACACACACACAGACACACATCACAGACACACATCACAGACACACAATTACACCACAGGCAGACACACACACCGCAGACACACACACATACCAACATACCACAGACACACACACCAACATACCACAGACACACAATTACACCACAGGCAGACACACACACATCACAGACACACCAACATACCACAGACACATCACAGACACACAATTATACCACAGGCAGACACATACACACCACAGACACACCAACATACCACAGACACACAATTACACCACCGGCAGACACATACACACCACAGACACACAATTACACCACAGGCAGACACACACACATCACAGACAAACACACACACCGCAGACACACACACAGACATACCACAGACACACACACACACACACCAACATACCACAGACACACAATTACACCACAGGCAGACACACACACACACACACACACCGCAGACACACAAACATACCACAGACACATCACAGACACACAATTACACCACAGGCAGACACACACACCGCAGACACACACACACCACAGACACACAATTACACCACAGGCAGACACACACACATCACAGACACACCAACATACCACAGACACATCACAGACACACAATTACACCACAGGCAGACACACACACACACACACACACACACACACACACACACACACACACACACACACACACACACACACACACACACACACACACAGGGGAGCAATACTGTGTTTACCTAGCTATCTTAATTAATGTCATCCATCTGAACTAAATCACAGACTTCATTCTTCATTCATCCATGGCATGCATTCTCTCTCTTTATATACAGAGTCATATTAAAGAAGTAGAAATACACAAAACGTACCGTAGGCAGATGGCGAGTCGCAGATGTGCTGAAACAGTACACCATCCAGGCGGATCTCTTGGACAAGAACGTGGTATTCCCCCCGTTGCAGACGTTTTCTGAGTATCGGATGTACCCAACAGCGACGCACTATACGTGGCCTCCTGCGAGACATTGAATAAACCAACGCTACCGTTGCTACAAAACCGGCATCCATTTTGGCAATAGTAAAGAAGAGCCGGGCTTTTTTTTGCTTTGTATGCCGGGGGCGGGCGGGAGATTCCTGATTGGTTGTTGGTCGCCTTGGGCGCGAGAAAGCGCCAAGCCTCGGACACGCCCAGCTTCAAGCTTTTCTGACGCCTGTAGTGTGTACGGGCCGTCAGGCGACCAGAAGTTGAACAATGTTCAACTTCTGGTCGCCTGAGACGCCTGAGACGCCTCGCTCTGCTACCCACAATTCAGTTCGGCGAAAAAGCGCGGCTACGTGACGTCACCCCATTGAAAGTGAATGGGCAGAGTGGAGCAGATTGGAGCTTTCGACGCTGTCGACGCTGTAGTGTAGACGGGCCGTAACAGACAGTAAGTCAACATTTCCCAGAGAGCTTTCTTTGAAATCACCAAGTAACGCTAAAAAACACAACATTTAGATTGTATGACAAAGTGTTTATTTAATATATCTGGCTAGCTAAAGCTACTTGCTAACGGTTTAGCTTACCCACGCGATTCAAAGTAACGTCAACGTGGCTATAATTTATGCTTTGCTTACATGTTGACATAACTTGTAAGTTTACTGACATTTACATACCTTGTTCACCTGGCTCAGGTGGTGGCTCTGGGGTTGTTGTGTGAGCCACCACCTGAGAATTGCCGTCTTTTTTATTAAAAAAAATGTCTAATGTCCATCTTCAGAAACTCCGCTTCCGCGGCTGAAAGTTTAAAGTTTAAACACTGTCACAGAGGAGAGGTCAGCCTGTCAGCCAATAAAACACGTTTATTTCCATGCAACTCTCTGATTGGTCTGGTGGTGTCTTGCCTCTGTTGCATTCACTGGACACGGGAAATTACATTCCTGCCGTCCTCGAGGTAAAGTACGGTTAATGTATTATATTATTGTGGGAGAATTTGTCCGGGGCTAAAGAAAAAACACATATGAGAAGCTTTTTCTACAACCAGTCAGGCACATCTTTATATGATCATTATATAGTTATTAAAAAATAAGAGAATAAAGTAAACAGGTATAAAATATTATATGACAGTAAAAAAAGGTTTGAAAGGGTAGTGATTTGTAAAATATCCATAAAGAAAAATAAAATCTTCTTACGGCCTGTCTACACTACAGGCATCGAAAAATGCTTTCAACGCTTCGCCCATTCACTTGAATGGGGTGACGTAGTTGATTTTGAATCTTCGCCGAACTGCATTGTGGGGAGCGGAGCGTGGCTTTGCTCGCATCGCGAGCATCAAAAGTTGAGCAATGTTCAACTTTTGAGGCTCGATGCTTGGCATCAGCCAATCAAATCATGCGTATGCAAATCTGACAGTACAAGCGCTAGCCAATCAAACCGCGTGTATGCTGGGAGAGTACCTAGGTCATTTCCTCATATTCAAAAAAATGGAGCGGTAGTGAATTTTTTCTTTTATTGCTCCACCTCTTACTTCTCTTTTTAACCTCTCCCTCAGCACAAATACAATTCCAAAAGTATGGAAGTCTGCTTATGTCTTGCCTTTACTGAAAGGAGGGGAGGCAACTATTTTAAATAACTATAGGCCAATCTCTAAATTGTCAGTTCTGGCTAAGGTGCTCGAACGACTTGTGAGTGAACAAGTAAAGGAGTTTTTATGTATAAATGATATCCTGTCTAAACATCAGTCAGGATTCAGAAAGAAACACAGCACCATCACTGCGACAATGAAAGTGGTAAATGACATTACTAGTATTTTAGATAATAAGCAGAGTTGTGCAGCTCTGTTTATTGACCTTTCCAAAGCGTTTGACACCGTCGATCATCGCATTTTAAAGCAGAGGCTACTCAGTATTGGCATATCCAGCCTTGCAGTGGGGTGGTTTGTGAACTACCTCTCTGAAAGGTCCCAATGTGTTCATTTTGATGGACTGTCTTCTGAGTGGTTAAACATTTCTAATGGTGTACCACAAGGTTCTGTTTTAGGACCACTTTTATTCTCCATATATATTAACAGCGTAGGTGATAATGTGGATGAAGCTACTTTACATTTTTATGCGGATGATACTGTGATGTATTGTGCAGGTCCCTCCATTAAGGAGGCTGGTGTTAAATTACAGGCTGTTTTTCACACTATTCAGACTCAGCTCTCTGAATTAAAGCTTCTTTTAAATGTGGATAAAACCAAGGTAATGCTCTTTTCAAAAGCAAAAAAGACACCAGAGCCTGTTTTAGATATTGTAACTATACGCAAGGAACAAAACTTGAAGTTGTTGCCTCTTACAAATGCCTTGGTATCTGGCTTGATGATTGTCTGTCTTTTAAACTTCATGTCAATAACCTGCTTAAAAAACTGAGGGTTAGGCTAGGGTTCTTTTTCAGATACAAATCCTGTTTCTCGCTTGAGGCCAGGAAAAGGCTAGTCACTGTGACCTTTTTACCTGTGCTGGACTATGGTGATTTGTTGTATATGAATGCACCTGCCAATTACCTGAGCAAATTGGATGCTGCGTATCACAGTGCTCTGAGATTTGTCACAAATTGTAAAGCACTTACACATCACTGTACACTGTATACCAAGGCAGGTTTACCATCACTCTCTGTACGGAGGCTCAGTCACTGGTACACTTTTATTTATAAAGCTATGTTGGGCAAACTCCCGTATTACATCTGTTCTCTGGTAAAGCAGAAAGTTGCGAGCAGCTATTGTCTGAGATCGCAGGATGTGGTCTTGTTAGATGTGCCAAGAGTGAGGACTGTCTTAGGTAAGACGGCTTTTATGTGCGCAGCTCCACTTGCTTGGAACAGCCTACAGTGCAAATTGAAATTGAGCAATTTTATTTCTCTGAATGTTTTTAAGGCACGTCTGCACGAGATGCTTTCTGACACTATGGGTGTTTGTAAGTGTTGGTGAATATGTAAATATGATGTCCTTTATTGTTTGTTTTTATGTTGTTTTTATGTTTCATGTGGAACTAAATTGATGCAGGTCTCCCTTGTAAAAGAGATCCATGATCTCAAGAGACCTATCTGTCTAAATAAAGGTTTGAAAATGAAAATGAATCACCCGGTGCTGTATGATCAGTCTCTGTTCATCTACCGGGATACAAACCGGAGGAGCGAGGCATGGAGGGAGGTGGCAGAGACAGTGGATGAAACTGGTAGGTTTTTGCCTGTTCTTGATTGGTTGTTGGTCGCCTTGGGCGCGAGAAATCGCCAAGCCTCAGACACGCCCAGCTTCAATATTTTTTGATGCCTGTAGTGTAGACGGGCCGTTACAGTTCTGTTTCATATGGATGTTGAGAGATGTATCCATAGATCTCCTAATGTTGCTCTCAAAGTGCACCAGATTGATGCTTTTAAAAAAAAATCTCTTCAGACCCCCCCACACTTAAATCATGTTCACACATTTGCACACATGTTGTGTCCAATATCTTTCTGTTTTGGTGGTCATGCCACAACCGTGCACGTGCATGCATGCGTGAGTCATGGTAAGATATGTGGATTAAGAGGTTGCTTTTTCTTTGCACAGCATGAAAGAAAGGCCAAATGAATGGGCTGTGATTTTAGTATTTTTAAGCAGAGGTCAATCATTTGTACGGCCCTCGGAGGAAGTTGGAAACATGTAAATGGCCCTTGAGAGGAAAAAGGTTCCCCACCCCTGATCTAGACGGAAGGGTGGGAATCAACTCAGTGAACAACAGATACGAAGGATGCTGGCTGATGAAGAAGACGAAGTAAGCTAAGTAGCCACTATAAGGCTTAGTCATCTTGCCAAATAGTGAGCCTGTGTTGATGTATGAAAAATATGTTAGAACTGGTTTATAAATGGTTCTTAATTATTAATAAAGTGTTTACAACCTAATTATAAACCCTTTATGAATCCTTTATAAGGCTAGTCTTATTGTAAAGTGGTACACCTTCTTTTCTGTAAAGTTACATTGCGCATCACACATAGGTATAGTCTTTTAACCCATGATATTTTGTATACTCCTTACCAGTGTTGTGCTAGTTACTGAAAACCAGTAACTAGTTACCATTACTAGTTACTTCATTTCAAAAGTAACTCAGTTACTTTACTGATTACTTAAGGCAAGTTTAGGCAAGGCAAGTTTATTTATATAGCACTTTTCAACGCAAGGCAATTCAAAGTGCTTTACAAAAAAAATGAAAGACATTAAGCATTCAAAAAAAAAGGTAATAAAATAAACATTAAGGAAAAATACATGGATAAAAGTTACAGTGCAGTCTAAAATATGAATAGTTCAATTAAACATTACAAGAAAAAGTACATGGATAAAAGTTACAGTGCAGTTTAAGATATGAATAGTTCAATTAAAAGCAGCGACAAAAAGAAAAGTCTTCAGCCTGGATTTAAAAGAAGTAAGAGTTGCAGCGGACCTGCAGGTTTCTGGGAGTTTGTTCCAGATATTTGGAGCATAATAACTGAACGCTGCTTTACCATGTTTAGTTCTGACTCTGGGGACAGAAAGCTGACCAGTCCCTGAAGACCTGAGAGATCTGGATGGTTCATAATTTAGCAGGATGTCAGTAATGTATTTTGGGCCTAAACCATTCAGTGCTTTATAAACCAGCAGCAGTATTTTGAAATCTATTCTTTGACACACAGGAAGCCAGTGTAAATACTTCAGAACAGGAGTGATGTGATCCACTTTCTTAGTGTTAGTGAGGACTCGAGCAGCGGCGTTCTGAATCAGCTGCAGCTTTCTAATAGATGTTTTAGTGAGACCTGTGAAGACACCATTGCAGTAGTCGAGTCTACTGAAGATAAAGGCATGGACAAGTTTTTCCAAATCCTGCTGTGACATTAGTCTTTTAATCCTAGATATATTCTTTAGGTGATAGTAGGCTGATTTAGTAACTGTTTTAATGTGACTGTTGAAACTCAGGTCAGAGTCCATGACTACACCTAGATTTCTGGCTTTATCTGTTGGTTTGAACATTGCAGACTGAAGCTCAGCGCTAACTTTTAAACGTTCTGCCTTGGCTCCAAAAACCATTACCTCAGTTTTATCTTTGTTTAATTGGAGAAAGTTCTGACACATCCAGTCATTGATTTGTTCAATGCACTTACTCAGTGTTTGAATTGGAGCATAGTCTCCTGGTGAAATTGTTACGTACATTTGTGTGTCATCTGCATAGCTATGGTAACTTATTTTGTTGTTCTTCATTATCTGAGCCAGTGGTAGCATGTAGATGTTAAAGAGAAGAGGCCCCAAGATGGAGCCTTGAGGAACCCCACATGTCATATTTGTCAACTCAGATGTGTATTTACCTATAGAAACAAAGTTGTTTCTGTCCTTTAAGTAGGATTCAAACCAATTTAGAACTGTTTCTGAAAGTCCCACCCAGTTTTCCAGTCGGTCTAGTAATATGCTGTGGTCAACAGTGTCAAACGCAGCACTGAGATCTAATAATACTAACACTGAAGTTCTGCCACTGTCTGTGTTTAAGTGGATGTCATTAAAGACCTTTACAAGAGCAGTCTCAGTGCTGTGGTTTGGACGAAAGCCTGACTGGAACACATCGAAACAACTATTTAAATGCAAGAAATTACTCAACTGTTGAAAAACAACTTTTTCAATGATTTTACCTAGAAATGGCAGGTTTGATATGGGCCTGTAATTGTTCATTACTGAAGCATCTAGATTATTCTTTTTTAAGAGCGGTTTAATGACTGCAGTTTTCAGGGCCTGTGGAAAAATACCTGAGTGAAGAGATTTGTTTACTATATGAAGTAGTTCTGAGGCCATGCAGGGCAAAACATCTTTGAAAAATCCTGTTGGAATAATATCAAGGCAGCAGGAGGAGGACTTCAGAAGTTGTATAATGTCCTCTAGGTTTTTATCATTAATCTGATGGAATTGTGTCATGATGTCTGAATTGATGTTAAGTGGACACAGAGACAACACATTTGCTGTTCCTGATGCAGAGGCACTGACTGCTTGTCTGATTTTCTGAATTTTGTCAGTGAAAAAGGAGGCAAAATCATTGCACGCCCTGGTGGTTAGAAATTCAGAGGCTACTGACACTGGGGGGTTAGTTAGTCTGTCGACGGTAGCAAACAAGGCACGTGCGTTGTTTTTGTTTTTGGTAATGATGTCAGAGAAGAATGATTGTCGTGCGTTTTTCAATTCCAAATTATAAAGGCCAAGTCTCTCTTTATAAATGTCAAAGTGAACCTGGAGATTTGTTTTTCGCCACCTGCGTTCAGCTTTTCTACACTCTTTTTTCTGTTTTAATGGTCATGGCCTTCTCCATGGAGATATTTTCTTCCCAGTCACTTCCTTTACCTTAATTGGAGCAATGGCATCTATAACATTTTTAATTTTTGAATTAAAATGATCTACTAGCTCATTTACTGAGGTGTTAGCAGGGGCAAGTGTGGAAGAAAAATTCTGAGTAAACATTTCCCTAGTATTTTCAGTTAAATATCGCTTTGTGGTTACCTCTTTTTGAACACTTGTGTGAACAGAAATAGAGCTCTCAAAGAAAACACAGGAATGGTCAGACAGTGCAACATCAGTCACCACAACCTTACGGCCCGTCTACACTACAGCGTCGACAGCGTCGAAAGCTCCAATCTGCCCATTCACTTTCAATGGGGTGACGTCACGTAGCCGCGCTTTTTCGCCGAACTGAATTGTGGGTAGCAGAGCGGTCCGTCTCAGGCGTCTCCGGCAACAGAAGTTGAACAATGTTCAACTTCTGACGAGTAGCCAGCGCCAGCCAATCAAATCCCGTTTCCCAAAATCTGACAGCTGAAGCCGTAGCCAATCAAACCGCGTCTAAGCTGGGAGAGATATCCCGCCGTTCATTTCTATATTTCAAAAAAAGTCGGAGGAGAAACTAACTATCGCCGTAGCAAATCACCCGGTTTTGTATGACCAGACCCTCTTCACCTACCGGGATACAAACCGGAGGAACCAGGCATGGAGGGAGGTGGCAGAGACAGTGGGGGAAACTGGTAGGTTTTCGCCTGTTTGGGGAGTTTATATATATATTGCTCGCATAAAATCCCCGGGGGTTTTTGCTTTGTATGTCGGGGGCGGGTGATTCATGTTGTTGGTCGTGTTGCTTGAATAAAATCCCCAAGCTCCAGACACGCCCAGCTCCAAGCTATTTTTGAAGCTGTAGTGTGGACGCTCCGTTAGAGATATTCAGACCCTTTGAGATAATTAAGTCCAGAGTGTGCCCCTTATTGTGCGTGGGCTCCGTCACATGCTGAGTCAGTCCATAGCTATCAAGAACACAAAACAGTTATTTTGCCCCTCTGTCCTGGGGGTTGTCAACATGGATGTTAAAATCACCAACAATGACTAGACGGTCAAAGTCAATACACACTATAGACAGCAGTTCAGTAAAGTCATCAAAAAAGCTTGCACAGTATTTGGGTGGCCTATAGATATTTAGGAACAGAGCTCGAGAGGAGCATTTCAGCTGAAGGGCCACATATTCAAAAGAATCAAAGTTTCCATACGATGTCTTCCTGCATTGAAGGGAATCATTGAACAGAATAGCAACTCCACCTCCTTTCTTATGCATTCTTTCCTGACTCATAAAACTAAAGTTGGGAGGGGTTGATTCGATAAGAACAGCTGCACTGTTATTTTGTTCAATCCAAGTTTCTGTTAAAAACATAAAATCAAGATTGTGCTCAGTGATAAAATCATTCATTAAAAATGTTTTTCCTGCCAAAGACCTGACATTTAATAAAGCTAGTTTAAGTTCGTTAAACACACTATCAGTCAGGTGTTTTGTAACTCGCTGTGGCTGACATGGAATCACTGCTAAATTAGATAAAGTGTTTCTAAGCTGATTCACCGCTCTTAATCTATGGGGGGGGGGGGGTGACGGGCGGTGGAGACTCCTCCGTGTGTCTCATAGGTCTCCCATAATCAGAACATTCCTCAGGCGGGTGCAGTGATACTTCTTCAGGGTTTTCTGCACGATGTGTTGTGTCTTTCCCCTGTTTTGATTCCTCTTACCGCTTGTCCTTGGCAGAGGGAACAGATTGATGACGCAGGCAGTTGAATATGTTAGAGATAAACAATTTCACTCCTGACTTGTTCAGGCAAACTCCATTTGCCTTGAAAAGATGTCTGCGGTCCCAGAAAAAGTTAAAATTGTCAATAAAATGAACAGAATGGTCAATACAGACAGTTGAAAGCCAGGTGTTCAGTGCAAACAATCTGCTGAATCTCTCCACTCCTCTTCTGACTGGCGGTAGAGGGCCACTGATGAACACCTCTGCATTTAGAGAGCTGGCAGTTTCCAACAGACATTTAAAGTCTTCTTTCAGCACTTCTGACTGTTGTTTCACAACATCATTTGTTCCAATGTGCAGTACCACATTCTTCACAGTCGGATGTTCAGCCCCAATATGCAGGATCTTCTCAGCCAAGTCAGAGACCGTATCCTTGGGCAAACAGAGTACTTTGGTGTTGTTCTTACTACACAGACCTTTTACATCTCTTACAGCAGAGTCACCCACAATCAGAGTTTCAGGCCCAGTCGTTAGCTTTCCCTCTAGCCTTTTACTTTTGGAGTAGCTATTGGTCCTTACCCTGCTGTGTGAAGAGGACGGGTTATGCAGGTCATCAGAAAGAGATCTCCGGCTCTCGGTCAGCGGAGCGTATCTGTTCTGGATTGGCACACTTGGTGGTTTAGGAGGATTTTTTGTAATTCTCCCTTTAGCAGCTGTCCACTGCTGTTTAGGGGTTGAAGAGGCGCTCTTCCTGGGTGATAACAATGCAGGCCAGCCGGTCGCATCACATATTTCAGAGTGTTGGGCTCTGCCTGTTATCCGTCCTCCCAAATCCCATGGAAATGATTTACTCTTCGGCTTTGCACCCAGAGAGTTCCAGGGAGGACTACCATTTGTAGATTTATTACCCGGTACACAGCCCTCCTGTTCCTTGGAATCCTTGTAGCTGCTAACTAGCTGTGAGTTAGCATACCCTTTTCCATTATTTTGCAACACTGGTAAAGTGGTATCATTCCCACGACATAGTCCATTCACTTCCACGTTAACTTCCAACCGTTGCATTTTCATTTCCAACACGGCCATCTTCTGTAGAAGTTTGTGGAAGTCATCTGTAGAGAACGGAGGCATTTTTCTACCAACTAGCTTAAGCTAAATAGCATGCAGTAGCCTACCAGGCTTTAGCTGTTGCTAGGCCACGCTACTGTAAGACTGGGGTCGTCGTAAAAATGTTGAAATATGGCTGAAAACCTCCGTCTATTTACGAAGATGAACTGTCCCAGTGATAAGTTAATGTCCAGGAGCCGCTGCTCGAAGTTTTCAGAGAATAAGAATAGGAAAATCAGCATAAAAAGTAAGCAGAGGCAGGAGCAAGCAGAAAAGCGTCTGCACTGTAAGAAAGATAAGACTTACTTACAGCAAAAAGTAACACGTTACTGTGAAAAGTAACGTTTTAGTTACTTAAAAAAGGGCTCCCATTAATGCCCTTATAGCCTTCATTTCAGTACTGTTATTGCATTGGAGAATAATACAATCTGTTGATCAACTTGACATGCATTGTGTGCAATCTGGATTGCATCGATATTAGCTGGCTTTCCATTTTTGTATATTCTTTCTCCAGGTAGTTGGAAAAAGTTTTCCGTCCCATATGCCGTGTGCCGCCCGGACATGGTATCATGCTAACTAGCTCCCTGAAAGCGGGTGACTCCACTGTAGCAATAGCCTGCATGTGTTCTACAACATACCGTGCAATGGCTTTATTGACTTTTCCCTGGCTAGCAGTCCCTTGGTTAAAATCTAGCCGCTGCTGCTTACGTAGGTGGAGGTGGAGTGGCGTTGGATGAGAAACAGTTCTCCTGTTTGTCCAGAAGTCTTCTCATCAGGGCTCTATAAATAAAGAATTACAGCAGATGTGTAATATTTAATGCAGCCGAACTGTGTATTACAATGCCGTTATGTGATGACTTCCAAAGAGAAAAGCAAGAACACTCGGAATAAAGTATTATTTTTTTTATTTTTTTCGGATATCATATCGCATTAACATCATATCCCAACATGCATTGCGGCTAAACATCCAATCAACGAGCATCAAGCTGAGGATCTTGGGTAATCTGTTCAGTGGGTTTGTGTGTATCCTCAAAATGTCCCTTATAGGCCTACGTCTGTTTCCGGTTACTTTATTTACAGCTAAAAAGCCCAAGATTATAGAATTAAACGAATAAATAAAAACAAGGATAATTGTGTGTTATTGTTGTGTAAATAAGGAAAAAAAGATTTTCAAAAATACAGATTTCAGTATTTTGAGGCTCGAAGCCCCATTTCTTTTCCTCACAGACGGGAAAAAAAGTCCGACATTAACACTTGCATGTAATTTACGTTAGAATAAATAGAATGGTTTTGAATAATAGATGAGAGTAAAAATCTACGTCACTTTACAGCCCCGCCCACTTTTGGCGAAACCAACGCTGTCATTTGAACGGCGATCAAGCCTGAAGCCACAGAGATCTTCTGTTACTGTCCTTTCTTCTTAGAGGAAGTACAGAAACACGTAACTCTGGATTTGTTTTAATGTTTGAGGTGCAATAAAAAACACAGCAGCTTTTCGGCATGTTAAAGCTATTATTTTCTGCCTCGCTCATGAGAGTAACAGCTGGAGAAATTACAGCCTCACCTACTGATTTAAAATGTGTGCTCTAAAATGATATTTATAAATGACTATTATCATTATTATAAGCAAGACAATAAATGGCAAAGATATGTAGAAAATAAACGTATTTAAGATACGTTCATAACGAATGTAACGTAGGAGAAAATATGCTTCTAGAAGATATGTAGAAAATAAACATATTTGAGATACGTTCATAACGAACGTAACGTAGGAGAAAATACGTTTCTTGCTAAACGTAATTGAGAATGCAGTTTAGTTCTGTGGGAACGTAATTTTTAGGAGACAGGGTTGGTTCAGAGCAGGTATTTCTCCTGCCGGATTTGGAACTCCCCCTATATCTTTCTCCAGGATAGTCACAACTTCATCAAAATCACACTGGTGCTTGCTGTCCCCTCTAGGTTGTGCTCACAAAAGCATTTTACTCTGGGCCCTGCAGGTGAAAAACTAAAGAGGAGCTTCAAAATCCGGCAGATCAGGTGTTGGTGCTGCCGGATTTGGAACCCCCCCTATATCTTTCTCCACGATAGTCACAACTTCACCAAAATCAAGTTTCTCTGAACTTTCGAAGCACCCTCGGGATACTTGCCTTTGGTTATGTTGTCAGCACCGTTTGTTAGCTTCATTACAACAGTAATGAAGTACAGGATCAAACAAAGATCCTTCCCATGTTCATATTTTATTATTCATTTGAGCCTGCTGCGCCTTTTACTCGCCGATTCTTCAACCCTCTCTTTCTTTTGGCTTCTCCCCTCACAAAGTCACAGCTGGCATCCATCAAACTGTTAGTGTAGGACACCGTGAGCTCAACACTTTTGTTTATACCCTCTGCTCCGGAGGATGTCACGTTGTGTGCTTTCGGGCTTTTATCCACACTGACTGCATAGAAGATTTCAGATTGGTGTGCGCAGGGTGTGGTGCCGGGTGCTGTTAAGATGCTGCTTTATGCCTTTTGAAAAGAGCTGCCTTTTTAAGTTTACGGACAAAGATAAATACAGACTCTTGTGGTTTTGTGCCAGAGCTCTCAGACTGATGTTGGATTAAGCCTAATGGGTTCTTCTGCCTTTTTCTGACTATTAAAGGCTTATTATGATAATCTGTCAGATGTAAAACACCACACTGTAGATATTTATATTCAGAAATTATGTGAGAATCAATTGGGTATAGTTGAAGTGTGTTTACTTCTGTTAAAAAATGTCAAATCTTTGCTCATTCCGTTAATTAAAACATGGCATCTTGGCTTCAAAGGAGTATAACCTTCTGGAGTTAATATTCATCAGCCAAGAAATTAATGGAAAATGACAAGTGACAAAGATTTTGGCTATTCACAGAGAAGTTTCACCAACCAGGGAAATGACATGGATTTTAAAATACAAACTTCTGGTGTCACTTTATAAGCTGCATCTGCAAGGGCAGAGATTAGCCCACGAAGGATTATAATGTCACCTGGGCCAAATGCACACTTTCATTTTGTAGCAACGATGACACGTTATCTGAAAAGGATGATGACATATAGGAATATGCCACAGAGAATTGTTTAATGATTTAATGTTACACAAAACATTTAAAAAAGAGTTAACAGTACAGATGAGAGAGTCTGTTGGGGGAAGAGATGATGCAAACATGACAACATTGTCCAATATATGGAGAACATTGGAGGCAGTGCTTCTGTTCTTTCTCTGTGTAGTGACAAAACAGAATCAGAAATGAAAATGCCTACTTGTTATGTTGGGAGTCAAGACGGGAGCTCCTGCATTGTTCCACAAAGCCACCAAGATTGTAAATGTTGTTGTTTTACCAGTTGCTTCTGGCATGCTGTCAAAGACTCGTTATATGTTAAGGGTTTGATTGTGCCAAAATGACTATTCTAAGTTGTTGCTATTCCCAAACCAGTAAGGATGCAATTTGTCATTCTTTTTAAGGTCATCTTTCTATGCAATATGGAAAAAACACTACATTCTCAGGAGTGTGTAAGAAGGGGTGGGCTATTTGATGCAGGGTCATTGGTGGCTCCTCATCCTGTCCATGTGTCCAAATGCCCTTAAGCAAAAATACAGAATCCAAAAATCGCTCACAATGTGTCTGTGGTAAGAATCTACAGCCATGTTAGTGTTTCTGTGTGGCTGTACTGAAGCACCACGTATGTGACAATGTCATTGCTAACATGCTGATTTTGATCAGGTATAAAGTAACCATCTTATGTTATTGTAGTGAAGAACAGTTATTGATGCTTATAGTTAAGATATTAAACTGCCTGATGAGAATATCATTTTAGATATGTTTGGCCATGAAACAAATATCAGACAAACTAACACTGACAATGGTTATATAAAGAGAAATAAAATGCACGTTTGTCTTAAAAATGTGTCCTGAGGTGGACATAAATATCTGAGCCATATGTTATGGCAATTCATCTATATTTGTTGAGACGTTTCATATGAAACAACAAATGTCAACCTCATGGAGGAGCTCGAGTAAAAGTCAGGGGCCCTATTATGCTTCTTGGGGTTTTCCCTTTCCTGTAGTGTGTCTGCAACTAAAATTCCAAAAGGGACTCTTTCCCCCCCCCCCCGGCATGAAACGCCTCCATTGGACTCCTTTGTATTTTTCTGTGACATAATAGGCTTGTTTGAGACACATTGCGGCTCGCCTCGAAAGTAGACGAGAGTAGCCGATCGCAGCCGGGGGAGGTGTCAAAAAGCTCGTCTTAAGTCGGACAGCTCGGACTCGGAGTCGGCTTGACTGGCTGGGTTTGCAATGGCGGAAATTCCATTTTACCCACTGTAGACAAAGGTGATCTCCATTGCTTTATATAGGTTTGTTAATTCAGTCATGATGATGAACCACACTAGTGACTGGGTTCCATAATTAGAAATGCTCCTCCCTCTTAATGTTTGCAAAAGCAAAACTGATAGGTGGACAGGCTACAAATGATCAGTCCCTTCAGATCCTCATACATGAAGCTTAATGAGCATGAATTGAACAGACCTGCTGCTGTGTTAATTCTTTAGCTGCCACTTTAAGCTTTATGATGTGTACAACATGGATGTAATTTGATTTAATCTTGCCATTTTAAATGATGTATTCAATAAATAAGGTTAAACCAAATCATTACATTACAATATATTTTATTTTAATGATTTGGTTTAACTTAAAGAGAAACTTTATTGTTATTGCACATATTACAGGTAGGCTACTGAGACAACGAAATGCAGTTTAGCTTCTAACCAGGTGCAACAACCAAAGTGGAAAGTAATGTCCACAATCTACAGAATAACATATCATGAATTGAATGATGAATAAACAGTGGGGTATGAATACACTAGATATCAGCCTGTGAGCAGTATGAACAGTGTGTATGAATATGCTAAGATATATAAAGTATGAAAACGGTAAGCAGTATAGTATAAAATATATAGATATTAATTTCATGATGATAAACATTGTGGAACAATGATGAAAAATGGGAATGGATGTGGCGACGTAAAACTGACACAAAACAACAACAAACTTTTGCCAGCCAATGGGAGAGTTTCATCAGCAGCACGTGGTAAAAACCACCAATGAGCGCTCAGCTCGAGATACCAGCGAGCCGTTTCCCATCAAGCATTTCGCTTCCGCAGCTCGTGGAGAGCAACTGCGCCAACTCGACTCGTCTCGCTCTTAAGGCTGCGGGCGTCTTTGTCCCGCGAGATTTCAAAGTCTCATGTGGGCGAGCCTCCAGAGCAAGTCGGACAAAATGACTAACCATCATGCAACGCACGAGCAAGACGTTGATCGCAACTGCGCAGGTCTTGCTTGTCTCAAACAAGCCTAATAACATCACTATGTATCATGCACGCTGGCTAGCACTCCAATAGGTGATAGGCTAAGGGGCAGGATATCTCTAATAGGGCAACAAAGGGGGACTGCGTCGGGTCGATGATCGTGTTGCTTTTAATCATACGAAGCAGATTAAATTAAATAACGACTTCTCCAACCTTATACTTTTCTCCAGAGTGCCGTGGTTCATTGTTTATTAATGTGTTTCAGCGGCATTTACCGACCGCTGCAGTGCTGCTCTTCCATGGGAGTTTATTCTTCCGTTAGCTCCGGGTTAGTTCACACGGCAGCGGCCGCTGTGAAGTATTCACTGTCTGACTGTCACACAAGCAGCTGATACATATCCCCAATTCCCCATGTGAATGTGTGTCACTCTGAATTGACGCTGTTTGGCATCACCATGCTGTTATTAAATCCTATTGTGGCATAAGCTGTTTTCTACAGGCACATTTTACCGGCGTATTTTTCATTATGATTCAACTTGGGATAGTCGGACATGACAACCTGTGCAGCCCATGTATTGATTCGATCTGATAGCTGCTATAATACAAAACAAAACGTCTGCCTGCTCTCCACAATGATCAATAACAGCGAACGGATGGTCAAAGTAAGGTACAAATAAACAGAATCACACTAAGCCTGGTTAGTGTTGCCTGACTTTATAAAGTGTGTTTATTTTGGGTGCTTGAAACTAACCGGATTCCGGAGCTTAGAGCGGCTCCGCTGCGGTGTAAACAGGATAAACCTTTTCAGGCTCTAGCTCCGAACCGGCCCTGGAACCGCGTTGGTGTGAAAGCCCCATAAGTGGTTGACATGTCACATCAGAGCCGGCCAGCTAACCAATCAGAGGAGACTGGGCTCTGGTTTCAGACAGAGGGTGGAAATAGGTGCTGCAGCACAGGCAATATGAGAAAAGAGCTTTGTTAACATGAAAGCATGTACACATTTCACAGTAGAGACACATAATACAAATATGAACCTGTAAATGAACATGATAGGGCCCTTTTTTTTTTTAAAAGATCCAGGAGCCATGTCTGTACAAGCTTTTAGATATTTCACTGGATAAGTGAACATTTCGACATGCTGGTGGAAATAAAAAAAGACAGTCAATCACCAGAGTAAAATGCATAAAACTGAGATGACAGTCCGGCGTTTCATAACACAGCCTACAAAGAAGCAATGTTTGCACAACCAGCTGACGAATAAGCTTGTTTCTTCACATTGGAACGTCACTCTGATCCCAAGAAGAGTGTAACCCCAGGAGACATCTCTCAGTCCCTTGTGTTTCCGAATATTTCCTAGTAAAGCTCCCACTGCAGCATGCCCGAGCTGGAAGTGAGAGCCTGATTAAATATTATAAAGAAGAATTTCATGCACTGCATACAGTTAATGTGACAGCTTTAGTGAGTAAAATACCCCTTAGCGTCCCCCTTATGCTTGCTGTTTTGAGTTTGTATCCACTTGTATAACACACTTATGTATTAACAACGATGAAAGATAGAAAAAGCAGTACAGTTGTTGCAGAAGTGAGCAACAAGAGTTAAGGACAAGTTCTAGCTGTACTATTTATATTATTTGATTTTCTATTAATCTAAATTCTTAGAAATGTACAGATACTGATGACAAGCAAAGCAGCAACATAGGAAAATATGTGTCTTTTGCCATATAGTTCTCATCATAGCCTGCTGTTTGTACGTCAACAGATTCCTTCTTCCTGCCTGGGGCTATGTCAATAAGATGGATACATTTAATGCAATTCAGACAATTATTCTGCTCTACAGACATTAGAAAAAGGTTGACAACACAAGTTGAACCAAGAGAACAAGAAACACACGCCCTGCCTTGCAAAAATCAAACACTGGTATGGCCTTGTTAGTGAGCTTGAATTGCTAATGGCTTATTTACATTTTGTCATTTAGACTCTAGAATCTGCATTTTCTCTTATTTATGCAGCCGTCTCTCCCAGACCGTCTTCAAAAAGTGCTTCCATTCTGTTCCCCATGAGGAAAACCCCCATTAATTAAATAGGAAAATATAGGCTGTGCTGCGACACTGATGTAATGAATCGGTAATGTTATGGTTCTCGTTAAATAATGCAGTATTCAGATGGTTCATTGAGAAAGATGTCATTAAAACATACATGTTTTCAATGATCGGTGAGGTGGCACAAATCCTCGATAGCTCAATTCTAATGCTAGCCAAGCTAATTATGCAACATCTATATTTTTTCATGACACTGCAAGAAAACAAGTTTTATCTGCGGAAGGCACCTTATGGAAGCATCATGAGTCAGCCAGAAGTTATCAGCCCTGCATAGGTGTACTTGATTAAACCAAACACATTTCAGTAAAGACGTTCTTCATTTTGATCAGCATAACGAATGAGTACACCATCTGATTGTTCTTATCCCCGTCCCCAACTGGGCATGAATCGGGCCAACTTCGGGCTAGAATCGTGCCAACATCGGGATATTGAGTGTCTGGGCTAACTGTTCCACCACCTACCTCAGTGGTTCTCAAAGTGGGGGGCGCGCCTCCCCTGGGGGGAGCAGAGGCATGCCAGGGGGGCACGAGAGACCAGGGGGAAAAATGGTTATACTTTTTTTATTTTGAACTTTTGAAGCGAGCAACGCCAGCAACGCTCCACGTCGCTTCCCAAAATGCAGTTCGGCTAAAAGTGACGTCACCCCATTCAAAGTGAATGGGCAGAAGCGTTGGAAGCTTCAACCCACGCCGCTGTGTGGACGGGCCGTAAAGGACTCTCTGAGTGTTATCTCAGTGGGTCTCAAACGTTTTGGTCACCATTAATGTAAACAATTATTTCCGAGGCACACATTTATATGATCATTATAGTTTTAAAAAAATAAGAGAATAAATGAAAAACAGCTATGAAATACTACTATATGACAGTAAAACAAGAATAAAGTTTAAAAGGGGAGTGATTTGTAAAATATCTATAAAGAAATAGAAAATCTGTTTCCAGTTCTGTTTCATATGGGTGTTGAGAGAGGTATTTAGATCTCTTCATTTTGCTCTCAAAGTGCACCAGATTAATGCTTTTAACTTCAAGATTGAAAAAAATATCTTCCCGGGGGAGCTTGCCCCCGGACCCCCCTAGGTTAGGTCCACACACCACCTATGAAAATAGCACTTTACCCCTGCTTACACCTATATGTCGTGAGCTGATTATCGAGCCTTCATTGTAACAGTCGCGGGTACACTGTGTATTTGTGTGGGAAGTGTTGCAGTAGAAAATTAAACTGTAGCGACCGGTACATTAATGGGAAACCCTAAATGTTTGAGCACCCTCTATGAATCGTCAAGCTACCCCACAGCACCCCAAAATACATCTCTGGCGACGCCAGTTGGGGGGGCCCGACCTTTTTTTTCTCCAAAGGGGGGGCCTGACAGAAAAAGTTTGAGAACCACTGACCTACCTGAACGTTTCATCCACAGAGGACAGTTTACAGCATGCCAGTCACTTGTGGATAGGACGGACCTAATTGTTGTTTTGCAATCAAAACACTCAGAAGTAAAACCGGAAGTCGTGAACATCTGTTATCAAAATAAAGGCTTAGAGCCAACCTGAATGGTGCGTGTGGAAAGAAACATGAGACAGTTGAGTCGGTTGCCACCTGAATTTGAGACAGAGAGAAGGAATAGACAGGGCTGGCTTGGTTTAGTGAAATTGCACCAAAACTATTGGTGCCAGAGTACCAGTTTCCCTAAATGTAAAAACACCTTGCTGGTGTAAACTGAAAACAGGTTACAAGAAAAATTGCTATACATAGGTCCTAGCATGAACAAAATCCTAGAATTTGTGTGCAACAGTGAGCATCAGCATGAACAAGCACCTTATATATTTATACATATAGTCTACACAATATGGGTGGAAAAAGAAAGTGTCAACAGAGTATTTACAGTTCCAACCTAAGCTATATTCTAACGTAGGAGCTGTTTATATGATGTTTACATAAGGTGTTTGCTTGTGTAAAGTATATAGTATTGAAAGTATGGATGGTCTACACATATTATTGGTGTTCTCCAGAGCAATATGGCAAACTCCCAAGCACTCAGGATGAGGTTTATTAACAGGAAGATGTTCACGTACAAGGGGATTTGCCTTAGTGTTTTGATATACAGAAAGAAACAAAGACAAATGAATGAAAAATTAAGAACATAAATAGCAAATAAAAAAACAATACAATTATGAAAAAGAGAATGTAAAAGAATAGCAAACCTATCGGACCTGTAGACATATTGTTAGTATGTATAGCCAACAGTCATAATCTTGGATTTGGAAAACAACATCTTTAAATTATTTAATATTGTTTTCAAATAATTTGTTTCAATGGATTTTATTTTGAAGCAGCCCTCCGGAAACCCTGTATCTTATCGCGTTCGCCTGACTCTGCTGCTATGGAAACGGTAGTGGGCGGAGCTTGCTGGTGCCACTGGACTCCGGGTTTGATGCGGAGATGAAGTCCTCGGTGACCAGAAGACAGTAGTCAACCCGACACGCTACTTTAGCGCACAACTTTTAGTGTCCGCTGCTCTTCCAGCCTGCTGTCATACCCGGCGAAAACACTAGACATTTTGCTCTACTTTCAGTCATTTTTTGCCTTTTTATCTGGGCCAGGCTAGACGTGTCGTGCGGTATCCCCAATACCTTTCGTGGATTTCCCCACCCGCAGCCCAAATACTGTGGTGCTTTGACGGGAAAAAAACCTACTTTGGTGGATTGTTTCCCTACCATGAAGAGGACATGTGGAAGAAGGTACGAACCGACTGAAGAGGAGTATTTCTGCGCCTAACACAGATGCAGTGAAGGTGCCCTGGTTGCGGTTCAGCCTGCTCGGTCACCGTGCATTTTTGGGAGAAGTCGTGTGGAGCACAAAGAGCTTTTTAAAGCCGAGGACACCACAAGTTTGGACCATGCACCCGCTGTGTTGACAGAAGACTGAGCTGAAACACTGACGCGTGTTTCTAACTGTTGTTTTCACCACAACACAAAGTTGGGCAATCCACAGAAGTTTCCAGGCTGTCCGCTTGCTATTTGCAGAACTGTACACGGGAAAAACGTGCTTTATACTCACATTAGTCTGAAACCGCTCTTAGCCAAAGTGTATTTTTACTGCAGTGATTTGACCACCGTGTGAGAGGCTCCTGAACTGAGGTCCACTTTAAATGCGGACTGGTTTGCGGTCGGTGAGAGCACCGCCAAGCTGCCAGTGCCGCTTGATTTTTAATCCAAGGCTAACCAGAAGTCGTTTATTGTTTTACTACTTAGCACCAACACTATGGAGCTGACATACACGAGCATTGTCCTGCTGGGGTGCTTCTTCCTGGACTGGTTTCTCCTGGCTTCTGCAGAGGAAGGTGAGTCTCCAGTTTCTCTTTTTAAATGCTGCCTGGACTTGTTTTCTGTGGTTACATGGCTGAGAGACATGTCCAATTGGTATTACATCCTGAACCTCACTTTAATGGAGTGCAGGAAAACCACACACATGTACAGTAGTGTATTCCATGCAAGGGTACGCAGGAACATTACCTAAATCTCAGGGGGGTAATCATAGACATATCATGGCAGGATGTGGTTGCAACCTCACTGATTAAAAGTACCTCATTTTACAGGCATAGTTTAATCCCAATATTAATGTCATCATGCAACTGTTGATACATTTATGATTGTTTCCCATGTATTCTTCTTCTGGATGTTGGCTTGTTTTTTTGAGTTTCTTCCACCCTGTTGCCAACAAATTGCTGCTATCTTCGGGAATTGGATTGTTAGACGTAGTCACTATTAGATTTCACTTTAGAGTCATCAAAGGATTGCACACTCACCCTTAATGAATACAACATTCAGTGCGTTTGGCTTGATGTGATTGTCTGTGGTTTGATGTAGAGATCTATGTGACACATTTAGCTTTTAGAAGAAAAAAAACATCACACACTTTGTATCAAATACACAATCTAGATCCTGAATTAATGTGTATTATTTTCTGGCAGCAGGCTTGACATTCACAGGAAATTTGTCCCGGATCAGCTTTGTGATCCCTGAAGGGGGGAAATAAGACAGTCGGAAATTAGCTGTCATAATGTTAAATAAAATGCTGCTTTTACAGGCGAGTATAGCTCGACATCATCAGCATAACAACAAGGCCGGTGTCTGGATGATTGGCTTAATGCAGCGTGGGAAGAATGAGTCCCAGTGACAATAAGTATCAACTAGAAGGCCTGGGTGTTTATTTTATTTGAATCTACTGTCACATATTTAGCTTTTCGCAACATTAATGGGAACATGTCAGTACTGGAGTGAACTAATTTGGCGTAGTTAAGAATACTGCTGACAGAGTCAACTTTCTGTAAATCCAGTGACAGAAAATGGCCTTTGGAAATAATAGGCCACTGTTTTACTGTGGATCAAAGGACCACAATTGGGTTTCTTGAAGAGCTGTTGAACAGTAGGCTTTGCAAAAGCACCTTGCTGCTGTGTAGGCCTGATGCTATTGTGTTCCTGTTAAGTCTACTCTTTATTCTCCATCATGCTATTCTTGGTCCCCACTGTTTGAGGCTTACCCACAGCTGCTAAAGGTGACATTGTAGGATTTTTTTTTTTAGATCATTATCCCTCACTTGTTAGCACCTCATTGTAAAAAAAAAAAAGGGAATTAACACATACACTTATTTCGACTCACATTGATAGAAAAGCCATTTCTCTGGCTACTGTCCAACTTGTAGGTATTCTGTGACTAGAAAAATAAATTCACCAAGAAAACATTGGGCTCTTTAACAATGAGACTATTCCCCCAGTATGTTCATACCAATCAATAGTTGCTGTAAACAGGAACACCATGAACATGCATGGTTTCACATACTCTGTGGCAGGAACGTGAATCTGTCAACTGCTCCTGGCTTGAGTCTGAACGTCATGTATCCGCTGGTACTAAATGCCTCTTCTTTGAGGGTGTTGGGGATGTTAAGTTACCGCAGACTGAGAGTCTGAATTGTTGCGGGAAGAACCTTGTTGACTCTGTATTTCAAGAGAGAAGTTTGGGATTTTTCCCAGACTTTAAACATTTAGTCTAACTTCTCAGGGAGCCAGGGATCAGACCATTAAAGGAACTGAAGCTTCTTCTTCATCTGGGGCTGCAGGATCCACAGCAGGGGCCCTACATCTGACCCAACTCTGAGTTTATCTCATTGGGACAAAAGAGATGCTTAGCCTTAGATTTAAGTGTGTGAAGCAAACAAATTAGCCGGTTTTTGGTGGCCGAATCATCAAACATGTCCCCTTTCTTTAGAATCAAGAGAAACCTCAGTTAAGATGGCTCCCATTCCGGTTTTTCTGAAGATGCTTGCTCCAAACCTGTGCAGCACACGCTCCATGTCGAGGACAGACATGTAGACGGGGGCTGAGGGGGTTGTATACGGTTTCGGAGACAGACTCCAGAACATCAGTGTGAACAAGATGTCTGGTTTCCATGTCTTGGGTAATGGCCCGCTCCACTGCCAGCACGCTCCGGATCATCCTCGCCCTTATTCTCCACCTAGTAGGGAATTCAGTAATGAACTGATGGGAGGGTAGATGAAGCTTACAGCCACCAAATCTCTCCTCCTTTCCCAACTAAAGGATAAAAGACTCACTTACACACACCACTTGCTCGTTCAGCCCTTGGATCTCTTATCCTTCTGTCTCCGTGAAGATTAAAACACAGACCTCCTTGATCAGATAATTACTTTGGCTGGAAATTAATAACAGGCTTTGGGTGAAAATTAGAAATGAGGATGCAGGCACATCTTCGCCACACACACACAGGAAAAACAAACACATTTTCGCCCCCGGAATTGGAAAATGTAGACCTATCATGAACCAATGCTTTAATCTGGAAAAAGGCATACGCTTTTATCCAGTATTAAATCCCACTAATGTAGTCCAATTGCGATTTTGAAAACACATTTTCTGACATTACAGATGTACGCTATAAATGTTTCTTATCCTCCCACACGCAGGCTCAACCTGTAAAGTACCCATTTTGTTTTCCTTCCGGCCCCTCGTTATTCCTAGCACATCCAGTTTTGCTCTCTTACCGATGGCACAATGCAGTCAGTGACAAAAGCACTGCAGTCTTTACCTGCTCAGTCCAGAGCCTAAATTATATTAACATCATTTTCTGTAGGGATGCAAAACTTGTCGGCTCTCATCTAAACTTAGAGGACAATTTTCCACCCTAGTGGGCGACGTACTCTCTCCTCTCCTGTCTATTGTCCACCACCCAAAGACATTTTATAAAAGCTAGTGCTACTGAATAACCTGTGTGATCATCTGAAGTCAAACAGCTTTGTAGACAGACACTCCTAACATATATGTTTAGATTTGTATCCGAATGTAGCCCACATTTCCACCTTGAATACATATACCCTGAAAGTGATAATTATAATTAATGTACATTTTCATCCACTTCTGTATAGCAAATAATAGATGACTGCATCAAAATAAACACTTATCATTGCGAGAAAATTATTTTTGAAACAAGCAAAACACAGAATGTTGCATCATCAGTCTAAGTTTAGACAACAGAAACAGGTTTTAGGACGCTTACAGTCTCCTAATGGCTCCAAAACCGATCTGATGTTTTCGTCTACCGCCATTTCCGTATAACTTCGATTGAGCTGAAGCTTCTGTGACGAATAAGTCAAACATTTTCTATATGTCCTGATTCAATACGTAAGTCTGTTTCCATTGCAGTTGGTTGCATTCTGTTTTTAATGAAACACCAATTCCTCCATCTCAAACAAGCATACACACTTTTCTGGTAATATTTCGATTTTCTTTATGTCCCATATTCCACTCTGTATTTTTCTCAGTGGAAATTGCTAAAAAGCACGTAAATTGAAATGCACCTTGTCTACATTCTATTACATGTGTTTGATTCAACATGACTCATCAGTTGTGTTGGATAAGTATCTTGATGTATGAGTGTCTGCTGAACATCGCTGTCATGTAAAGGCGCTGTCTCTTTAGCTAAATTGATTGTTTTTGGCCTGGAGGCTTTTACTGAGTGCTGTTTTTACAGCGTTGTAAATTCATCTTTCTGTATATTGGAAATCTCCTGCTACTGCAATATGTTACTGCAGCGGTTACCTCCCTCCATTTACAAATCATCTTTTCAAATAGCATGCAACAAGAGAGTGCAGCTGCCAGTGTGATTTGTTTAGCAGAACCCTGACTCGTTGAGAGGGTGAAAAACACTGAGAGCACTTTTTAGCCTCTGATGATGCATAGAGGGGTGTCATACTGTCTGTGGCAAAGTTTTACACACAGTAGGGGTTTGTCCCATTTCACCTTCTCCCAATCCGAAGCAAACCTAAAAAAAAAGAATTGACATTTACATATTTTGTTCTGCTGCCTTCATCCTGAGCACTAAGCTCACTCAGTAGATCTGCCAGCGGCCAAGTGGGAGGAATGAGATAACGGAGTAATAAATTCACACTTCCATTAGAGTTGCATGCTTTAAAACATATTGTAAATTTAAAAACAATATCTCCATACATATTTGATGCGGAGAAAGAATCATAAAAGCAGATGAATTTCCCTTCTGCAATGTGAGTGGGTTGACAGTGCACATTTCCCCACTAGCACAGGCTCACCGACATTTTCGTCAAGTGCTGGTGATTGGTCGGTCGGGTGGAAGCAGTGAGGAAAGCCAATCTGCAAAAAAGACTGCAACACTCACAGAAAAGCATGCTTGTTTACGTGGAATTTAAACATTGAAGGCTCATATTTACGTAACCGCTCTTATGTGGAAGGAAAGATCGACGTCAACCCACTAAAAACAAAAATAATCTTGCATTTCCTACACAATCTGTTTATTCTTTCGCCTCCTAAGCCCTCCGTGACATAACTAGCATGATGAATAGCATAATGCTTCTCAATCTAACTTAAAACTCAAACGCAGAAAGGATGTATCTGAGAGGCCTTCCTTGAGCCTCAATCCCTTCTTTCAGAGACATGTAGCCTTTTCTTTTGCTACTCTTTCCACGTCCTCTGTCTCCTTGATGTTTGACTGGTGCTATGCTGTTTTCTCTTGCTGACTGTCTCCCCTGCCGTGGAAATGTGGATCGTTTCCCAGAAATCCTTTTAAACGGAACCAAATTTTATAAGAAAGGGATTAGCATTTAAAGCAACCTCCCCCTCTCTGAAAGCCTGTAGCCCATCATCCTCAGTACCTCAATCCCATGATTAGCTTCCTCAAGAGTTAAACAGGCACCCAAGTGCCACAAGTACCCTCAGTCCGTGTCTTTTCTCCCTCACCCCCCCTCCTCTATCGCTGTGAAGGATGCATATGGCACCCGGGAATTGCAGGTGGATGATATTTTAGCTCGGTGAGAGGATTCAACCCGAGCCCATACATTCATGTCAGGCTTTCACTTTGGAGAGCCAGTCTCTCCTCCACCCACACGCTCCTCTCTGAGAGTGGGACACAATGGGGACAGGCTGCAGCAGAGAGGGAATGAGGCCACAGCCTATCAGCCAGAAGCACCAAGGAGAATGGCACTTTCAGAGGGATGGGGGCTCTCTTTGAAGTGAGTCAAGGAGAGATGGGGAGACCGGCGTGAGTCGACGAAATAGAATGAGCAAGTGCCGAGAGGGCAAGGAGGGTGCAAGTATGTGCACGCCTGCACACTGCATAATGAGAACAGTATGTATAGTGCCTATTTGCATTCAGTAATCAGACACACCTGGGGCCAGATATGCGAGATTTATGCGATGGGATGAATATGGGATTGTAAAAAAGGGATTAAAAAGGCGTTTAATTAGGAGACAACAAATGAGAAGGAGCTATTTATCGCCGGTCCATCTTTCTCATTTATCTCGCACGCCAATCACAGAGGAACACTGGGCATTGTGCGGCAAAACATCTTCAGTGAAGCGCCATTGTTGTCTTGTGCCGGTTTTTGTCGTTACATTCAAAAATAGAATGAAATCTTCAAGGGGAGTAAAAGCAAAACGGGGCCCAGCGACGAACCGTCAGAGGCTGGATGTGCGAGAATTGATTAGAAAAAAAGCAACCTTAATGTAAAATAAATCTCCGTTTGAAGCATCAGTGGGCTTGATTCGATTTCTTTGCGTATGGGACATTTTCATCCCTGCATCACAGGTTGACCTACATCTGGTGTTTGATATGCCCGTTTTAAGTTCAAATTCAATTCCCTTGGTTTCGACATCAACCGCAAGACCCTCGTGACTATTTTGCTTCCACCTTTATTCTGAATGTCTCCCAGGGCCTGCTTTCTTATACCAGCGGCAGAGACATTCCTGTGCGCTAGCTGCCCTCCTACTGCCTGCACGCAGCTCAGAGCTTTAAGGGGAGTCGTGCTCCAAATAGGAGTGGGTCAGTTCACATAAAGAAGCATTAAACACCTTTATTTGGCAGCTTGGTATCTTTATATATAAGTGGTGTTGCTCACACAATCTTCTTTCTGTCATGTTTTTACCATTTCTTCAATGATTACTGATTGCTTTCTCTGCTCGACTCCATCCAATCATTTGAAGTACAGTCTTTGTATAGTTGACTTCGGTCAATCTCTCAGAGACTGGACTAAAGTGTGGTTTTGAAATTCAGTGTCAGCGTGACCTACTGAATTCCCCTCCTTGCTTAAAACATAATGTAGCTTGCGGATGGAGGAAAATGATGCTCTATCACTGCTGAAGAGATGAATTCCTCTTTATCTGATATATATATATTGGTCACACAAACACCCAGTCGCAGGATATGGAAGAGCTATGCACAGACTGATGAAGAGAATTAGCTCTCAGTGCGCCTGTTCATGTTTGAATATTTAAAGGAATGGTATGCTCATGACACTCATTTTTTAAAAATTATCATCCGATAAAACAGACCAGTCTTTGCCAGTCTCTCTTTTTTTTTTTTTAATCCGATGACATTATCAGTGATTTTAAACTGATTGTATACCGAAATAACATCAACACTGTGGGCGCCGCCATTTCCCGGACGTGACGTAAACCATGCGTTTGGTTTTCGAAGACACGTTGATCTCCATGTTATTTACTGTAGTTTCTCTATTCAAATATGCCTCACTGTATCGCGAAATATTGCCATAATTCGGATAGGAACAATCCACGGAATGCTCGGTTCCATCTGTTGCCAAAAGGTAAGCATAAGAAGTACATTCGGAGGCAGTGGCTAGCGAAATGTGGCCGGCCCGAACCGAGAGATTTACAGGCTCATGTATGCAGCGAACATTTCACATTTCCGGACGACTACTCTGAGAGTATGATCAAACATAACATGGGATTTAAAGAACAACCATTACTCAATGGAGATGCAGTACCATCGGTCTTTCTGGTGTCATCACCGACCAGGACACCAGTTCGGCCAGTAGAGAAATCGCCCTCTGCAAGTGTGAAGCGACGGAGGAGCAGAAGTAGTGCTCGGAGTAAGAATAAGGTATGTTATAGCGCATTTCCATTGCAGCGGCTAGCCCCATTTTAACGTCCTTTAGCGTCCAGGCCAGGACAGTTTTTGGTGGCCTTTCCATATAGCGTAGTACCGGCTAGTGTGTATTTCCCCCCAGTTTTTCCGGCCCCATAAAATCGTGATTCTATGGCCAGGGACAACGAAGCTGAGTATGCTAAACTAGAGAGGGAATCGCTAGCAAGGGTGGTACTACATGCATACATATAGTATCTTATATCATCTTCCCATTATACACACATGCATTTCCAAACATTTGGACTACCTATGTTGCAAATGTATTATCTTTTCAATTTACACACGGCATCGATTGCACGTCTGTCCGTCCTGGGAGAGGGATCCCTCCTCTGTTGCTCTCCCTGAGGTTTCTCCCATGTTCCCTTTAAACTGTGGGTTTTCTTCTGAAGTTTTTCCTTGTACGATGTGAGGGTCTAAGGACAGAGGGTGTCGTATTGTCATACTGATATGTATGGCTGAATTCCCCCATCCAATCTCTTCACATTGGTCAAAACTTGTTCCTCTGCTGACGAGTCCGAACTGAAATACTCCACCATGTTTCCGTGTGTTGACAAAGTGAACGCATGGATGACGTCACGACCATCACGTGACTACTGAAAATGGCAAACATGGCGGCGGCCAGACGGAATATACAGGTCTTGATAAAAAAGAGCTATAAAATCATTATTTACCGGGGAATATCGCTGATTTCTTCAGGGTATGGTTTAAACATAACGTTTCACTAAATACTGAAGTTTTGATTAATTATCTAATGAGTGGACCATTCCTTTTAAAAGCGCGTCAGAACACAAGTGAAAAATTCTCGATGAGATTCTGTTTTCTTGTATCTCTACTAGATGTGTCAATCTTGAGATGGTTTATTTAGCTGGAGTCTGCACTGTTAGCTTCAAGCTGTCCACCACCCACTGCAGATTAGTCACTGAACGCTGTGTGTGTGCGTTTTCTGCTGAAAGATTTCCTTCCCCCCCCCCCCCCATTTGTATTATAGATTCTGCTTCAGTAAAGGCTTTGATAACACTGTTATAAACTACGGCAGTAGACATTTTTGGGGCTCATTGAGAGTTGTTAAATGCGTCGCAGTGATATATAGAGCTGTGTGGGTTTTTCATCAAGCCGGTATTGAAATAACATAGTTCACCTATAAGTTAATAAAATGTCTAGCTTTTCTGCTCTAATGGGAGTCAATTATACTGCTGCAACTCTATACCATATAATTCCAGCCCTGTATGTAAACACACTACTACGTATTGGAACTGATCCCAGTCCTTTCTGTTCATGATGAAGTGACACAAGACGTGCTAATAATTCATCTTTACGTGTCGTTTTCTAACTGGCAAACTATTTGGTGTGATGATTGGAAGACACGGTAAACACGGGGGTGGCAGAGTTCCCCGCTGCTTAGGAAGATCATCCCAGATTTCATCGCTGCGTGTTCCAGAAGTGTCCACCCTGCAGGGGTGCCAGTCTTTGACTCCCCCTGACCTCAGGCCCCTTCAGTGGACCGGAGAAAACAGGACGATGAATATATTCCTGAAGGATTGAGAAAGTGTTTGAAAACAACACATAACCTGCACTTTGTCATGGTGCTTGTGCTGCGGTGACACGGTTCTGCTCTCCGGCTTCACACACCATCAGCTTCCTTCAAGACTTCTTTGGAAGGGATGCAACTTGAGGCTAGTTGGTTTGTAGAGTGAGGGCAGGGCAGAGTGCAGCGAGATGATGTATGATGGCTCCCAGGCATGGAGCAGCGAAGAGTCTGAAGAAAGCTCTCAGACCTGCGTTTTGTTCAAGAGGGAAAACAAAACATATCGACAGCTTTCTATGTACGTTTTCTATCTATTTTAGTTCTATGGTATTTCCCTTCCACTTAATATGTATTTCACTGAAGGAGTTGCCTGATTTAGAGATATTTTTGAATTAGATGTATTTTAGTTTTGAGTTGCCTTATTTTCTCCTCAACTCTGTCAGCCTTTGACGGCATCTAAGAAAGTAAAGCATTTGACCAAAAGCATCAGCACAGAAATCCTCTTTTGAAATACTGAAAGTAGGGCTGCTCAATTAATCGTATTTGAATCGCAGTAAGTTGGACCCATTTCCGGTGAGGGTTGGCCTCCGCCAGGGCTGCGCTTTGTCACCAATCCTGTTTGTAATATACATGGATCGGATTTCGAGGCGTAGTCGTGGGGGGGGGGGGGGGGTCTGCAGTTCGGTGGACTAAGGATTGCACCACTGCTTTTTGCAGATGATGTGGTTCTGATGGCTTCATCGGTCTGCGACCTTCAGCACTCACTGGATCGGTTCGCAACCGAGTGTGAAGCGGCTGGGATGAGGATCAGCACCTCCAAATCTGAGGCCATGGTTCTCAGCAGGAAACCGATGGACTGTCCACTCCAAGTAGGGAATGAGTCCTTACCCCAAGTGAAGGAGTTCAAGTATCTCGGGGTCTTGTTCTCGAGTGAGGGAACAATGGAGCGTGAGATGGGCCGGAGAATCGGAGCAGCGGGAGCGGTACTGCAGTCGCTTTACCGCACCGTTGTGATGAAAAGGGAGCTGAGCCAGAAGGCAAAGCTCTCTGTCTACCGGGCCATTTTCGTTCCTACCCTCACCTATGGTCATGAAGGATGGGTCATGACCGGAAGAACGAGATCGCGGATACAAGCGGCCCAGATGGGTTTCCTCCGCCGGGTGGCTGGTGTCTCCCTTAGAGATAAGGTGAGAAGTTCGGTCATCAGGGAGGGACTCGGAGTTGAGCCGCTCCTCCTTCGCGTCGAAAGAAGCCAGTTGAGGTGGTTCGGGCACCTAGTTAGGATGCCACCTGGGCGCCTCCCTAGGGAGGTGTTCCAGGCACGTCCAGCTGGGAAGAGACCAAGGGGTAGACCTAGGACCAGGTGGAGGGATTATATCTCTTCGCTGGCCTGGGAGCGCCTTGGGATCCCCCAGTCAGAGCTGGTTGATGTCGCCAGGGAAAAGAAAGTTTGGGGCTCTCTGCTGGAACTGCTACCCCCGCGACCCGACCACGGATAAGCGGGAGAAGATGGATGGATGGATGGAATCGCAATTACGATTTTGGCTTGCAACGATTACGAAAACAACGTAATCGAAATAAAAATTATACTTAAAATTCAGGGAAATCAACTGTTAAAAATATACTGTTAAATTTTTTTTCAATAAATGGATGTTTTCAAAGTATTTCATAATCGTGATATCAATTATTGACCCAAATAATCGAGATTATGATTTTTGCCATAATCGAGCAGCCCTAACTGAAAGGCTACAATGTGTCTGTCCAATAAAGCACTTGCCTATCTATCTTGTAAAATCAAGGTTTCTCTAAAGGCCCTGTCACACTGTCCCGAAATTGACACCCAATGGACACACGAATATGGAATTGTGAATTTCGCACGAAGATGGCCCCGAACCACACACGAAGGCAACATTTACATTACATTTAAGACATACAACTGCAATGAAAGTACCAAGAACAATTATGTTACAGTACTATGATACTGTACTGATATCTTCAGACTTTGTTCTTTACTTTATCCGTCTTTATATGTAGAAAATATTACGCTTTCTCCGTAATGTTGTTTCCATAACAACAACAATTTCCTGTCAACTGTCCTTCAAAATAATATATTATATCCTTTTTAGTTTCACAGAACACAAATTGGGTTATTTACATAATATATTTACATGATTTTGTTGTGCAATAAAACAACACGATAAAGGAAATGTTCAAATTCGGCTGTGATCGTAGCAACATCGGGCCGTTCGTGAGGGCATCTTAAGCCTTCGTATGACCGCCGGTGGAGTTTCTCAGGCTCCGGCAGCAACTTCGTGAGCGGAGGCAAAATCTTTGGCATGCCAAAAAATTGCCGAAGGACCTTGCGAAGGTTCATTTTCGTGTTGAATTCGTGTGTCAATTTTGCCCTTCGTAAGGCTATCGTGAGGGCATCTTGTTATCCTCGGTGCCATCGGGCATTCGCCCCGATCAGAGTGAATGTGAATGCACCGATGATAACACGAAGATGCCACGATTTGACAAGATGCCCTCACGAGTGCCTTACGAAGTTGCCGCTCACGAAGTTGCTGCCGGAGCCTGAGAAACTCCACCGGCGGTCATACGATGGCTTAGATGCCCTCACGAATGGCCCGATGTTGCTACGATCACAGCCGAATTTGAACATTTCCTTTATCGTGTGTCCATCGGGTGTCAATTTCGGGACAGTGTGACAGGGCCTTAAAGAAATAATCCGTTTTTCAAGCTCATAAGTTTTATAATGATATATTCCCTTCGACTCAGACTCCAGCAGATGCATTTCTTTGCAGCTACATAATGATGAATATAGATGTGTCTGGTACTCCAATCAATGTGACCCACTTTTCTCCTCCTACGGAGCTACAGCAGCAGGTAAGAGAACTAGATGCATTAACACAAAAACATGTTGAATAAGGATTAAGGATAAGCAAAAGGATTGTTATAATTATCTAAAGAAACAAGTTTAAAAAATATATATATATGGAGGGCAGAGGAAAATAATTGTTTTAAAAGACGGAAGAATGAGACATGTAGGAGAGAGAATTTTAAAAGACAAAACAAGTCGTGGATAGATATGCTACAATTAATTAGTCGACGAATAAATCAGTAAATAACAGAAAACACCTCGTGGTTTCGGCCTCCCAAATGTGAGGATATAATCGCACACAATAGTAAATAAGATTGTGTTTAGGCTTCTTGGTCTGCATTATTTCCCATGTACTCTCTTTTTATATCCTTTATTTAAAGACGGCATATCTTGGGGAAAAGCAGAGGTCTTAAAAAGTGCGGTATACCCTGCTTAAAAATACACTGAGCTGATAAAAAGTCTTTTAAACTTTCCCTTTGTAATTCATTCCTCCTCCTCCCGCTCCTGATAGGATTCTGTATCAGGAAGCCACCAGGGAGTTGGTGTAGCCTGCAACAATGTTCTCAAGAAGCCTTTCACTTTTTCACAGAGTCGGGTTATTTTTGAAGGGGGATTGAGAAAGTGGTACCCGTAATTGGAAGTAGCGGGAGGTGAATTCACTCGGTGCCAGATCGATATTCCAAAGTAGCTGAAATGTGCTGTAAAGCAAGGCAAATGAATCAATCGCGCTGTATGAGAGATCCACCGAACGATGTGTTTAAGGCTCGGAGTTCTTAGAGGCGTCTACTTAGAACTGAATGATTAACAATTTAACAGGAATACGTTTTTGTCCTTCTTCCTGTCGTTAAATAAATAGTCAAATCTATTGCTTTCACTTCTTCTTGCCAATATTCGTCAGTTCCTGCTGAGCAGATGTCCAACAGAAAACACTTTCTATAATTACACGCTCATCTATTTCCAACCAGTCATAGATGTCACCTCCCTGAATATAATGATCATTTTTCATCCGCTGCAGTCTCTTTGGGAGTATCTGTGGCCTCTGAGATATGTTGTGGATTTTGTTTGTCCAAGGGAGGGAAGCAGTCCAAGATGCACGCAATGTTCAGCAGCTGACACTGGGTCAAGCCTCATTACTCCGAGGCAGTGATATAAAAAGCCACAGCACCAAGTCTTTGTCTCATATGCTCTGAACCTTCGTACTTCATTTTGTGCAAGGGTCAACACTTTTAATACCAGCGTGTTTAAAGTAAATATTCGCTTTGAACTTGTGCCACTTTAATAATGCGACCGTTTCCCCCCCACTTTACCGCATTTAATCAAAAGGGAATGGCAATGAATCGTGGATGTACCTTTGGGCCTGCTTTAATCAACATTTGTTTTGTGTTCCAACACCGGAGAGAAGCTTGTTTTGAAATCCTTACCTCTGTTGTGGTTCATGGATGTATTCATATTTAACACTGAGCTACAATTATAAAAGGTGATTAGCCGAGGGATCAGAACGCATGTTCGGCTTGAAAACGACTAACTCAAAAGAGTCTCAGTGCTGTAGTGAATTAATTATGAAGAGCTCCGCGACGGATTGGGGAAATCTGTGTCCAGTGAGTCTGTGATGAGTTGTACTTAATCCTGAGTGCTTTGGGTCAGTCGGTTTCCGTCTCAGCAGCGTCACATCTTTGGTTTCTGTCCAAATTGAAACTCCCTCCCTAACTGGGTCACATCCTGTCCTGGGACAGAGACCAACCACAACACTTATTGATATGCGTCCCTTCAGACAAGAAAGAAAACAGTGTCAAACATTAACAGCTTTTCTTCGTCTCACTCCTTTCATCTTACGTACTTCATGACAAGCAGTTAAAGTCGCTGAGCTCATCAGCAGGTCAGAAGGAGGCTTTTGTTATGCAGGAAACAAGGGGTTAAACAGTGTGCATGTGAGTGATGTGCTTGTTGGCAGCCGTCCCCCAACCAGAACAGGAGACGGGAAGGGGACAGGAACTACAGGAAGCCGAGGTCTAATCTCAGTAGACACAACTCTGTCAAAGACACACAAACGGAGCATAAGTTGTTATGTTCACGTGCAAACACCAAACCAACGCTGAAAAGATCGTGAAGGGAAATCATTTTTGCCATTTGCATTCTTCACGTGCTATTTAGTAGATAACCTGAGTGCCAAGGACGTCCCAAATTAGCATTTGTATAGATTAACCGGCGTTATTCTTTGTTACGTGTAGGGTTGGGTATCGTTTGAATTTCCACGATTCCGATTCTACTTTTCGATTCCGGTTCTTAACGGTTCTCAATTCCGATTATTTGAGGGGCAGGGTAAAAAAAATGATTAAGTTCTTGTTGAGAAAAACAAGCATATCTGCCTTCTCAGTTCTCAGGCAAACCAGGAAGAAATGTTTGAACATTTTAAAGCAAAATGCTTCAATCTGGTGCACTTTAAACATAATTACTAGAGACTAGATCTAGGGGGTACATAAACACCCATATGAAAAAGATCGGTTTACATTTGAATAATTAAATAAGTATGTGAGCATAACCAATAACCTACTATAGCCAATAACAAATACATGTAACGCATTTTATGTTTGTTGTTCATTCATATCTTATTTTACTATTTTATCTATGCATATTTTTTTATCTCTCCAGTTTAAAACGATATGTCTGGTTTACTGTCCTATAGTATACATTGGAATGATTTCAAACCTGTTTTATCCCAATAATTATAAAGGAGTGCCTTGGAAATATGTGTTTACATAAATTGTGATCAAAACGTTTGAGACCCACTGAGATAACTTGGACTAAAGTGAACTATCTAAACACTCAGAGTCCTTTACCTCGATGAGATGTAGTTATCAGCCTCAGTCTGACTAGAGAGGACTCTCCCTCCACATCATTGTAGACACATATTATTCTTCCGTTAGAGCAGCTAGCACCAGATGCTAATAACAACAGCGCCGGTTCCAGTGCACCCTCCCTTTCTCCCTCGCTCACTCGCACTTTGGCTGTGAGCTGCGGGTGCCAGATAAGCCAACATCCCCCATTTTCATCACTTGCAGCGCCCATCGTACAGGGCGAATGAAACGTGTAACCGGGGTGAAAAAGGGTGTTACATTTACTTAATTATGAATGTTGTTACATCAAGGCCAAAAATTAGGATGAGCACCAACAGTCAAAACATTTGTTTTCCCTCCCAGAGCTGTCAGCGCAGCGCCTCCACAGATCTGGCGCCCTAGGCAAACATAACGCCAGTGCAACGGGCCGACCCTGGTCTCAGGTTACACTGTAGAAAGTGTAGGTACAACGCTACATTTCCTCAGGCATCGAAAAGTGGAAGCGAAATTCACATTTCTAAATGATGCCGTTGGAATCGAAATGTTGGAACCGGTTCCAAACCTGGAGGACGATCACTCCTATCATATAATTAATGTGATAATCTTCAGGGAGGAGTGTTTGAATACTCCAACAAACCAAACAAACGCCACTGACTTTTCTAGCAGAATCCATCAAACTAATGTCAATACAGACAACCTCATTAATGATACCTAAAGTTAGCCCTGTGTGAATATTGGCCTCACTTGGAAACATCTGACTATGTTAATATGAAGAGAAAGTGACCTAAATGAAAGATTGTTATAAGAAATAGTTATTTATTTGTCTTCTCCCCAAGATGGAGAATCCTGTTTGTGTGATGAATATCAAGCTACCACAAACAGGCAGTTAGCTTAGCATGTAATAAAGACACTAACAAACCTAAGCCAACGGTCTTTCGGTGCTATAATTAGCTAACGGTACAGAAAAGGGAGAAGTATTGATATTCTCATCACTCTAGGCATGAGGCAAATGAGCACAATTCCCAACTTGTTGAACTACTCCTTTAATAAAATGGCGTATAACATGTGGGTATTAAATTGCCCGAGGCATCAGAACATCCAATAAGCATGTCAAATGTCAGGGTATTGACTTTGGAAATGTTCAAGCAGAACATGAGGTTCTGAGCTTTACCTGGAGGACATTACGTTTCCTCACGTTGTGACATATGAAGCGGCTTCAAGTCCCAAACCTCCAAACAAACGCACGCAGATGCTTTGCTAATCAATTCAGTAATACATTAAAATACTTTACATCCAAATATACCAGGCTAATTTACTGATAAGAAAACAATGTCAGTGTTGTTTAGGTTGAAATAAATAAGCCGAACATGTGGTTCATATAAATGGTTTCTTTGTATAGAAGTGTACAGAAATGCACACCATGTTTTTATCATGGCTTCATGTTAGCTGAGATTGAGTAGATAGCTGTAATATTGGCAAACACGCTCGTTTTTATACATTTGTAAATCCTTTTAACATATTTTCCCTTTTCACATCCCCCTTTTTCATTATCCCAGTTCTTCCCCTCTGTCTCCATTTCTCTCGGTGTATGAGGGTAATTGGCACTCTGTTTCTTTAATTAAAATGAGGTCTAATTGTAGCCGAAGCAGGGCAAACGTTCATAGGCCTGTAATTTCCCCATCTCACTCCAAAGCCACAGTGAAAGTGTAACAAGGGGCATATAGGGATGGAAATTAACACAGAAGTGTAAAATGGGTTTCAGTGAAAATGGGTCCTGGTCTCAAATTGGATGTCGGTTTTCTAGACCCTGAAGACAGCTCTAAAGAAAATAAAGGTGTCATATTTGTCATATAGCCACTCTTTGTGAAAAACACAGGGTCAGGTTTTACATTTCAAAGAAAAACCCTCCACTGTTGTCTGCCTTTCATACAGAAAACGCAATACCTTCCCATGGCGGTGTGTTTCTGACACGGTTAAAATATTTAAATAAAAACTAAACCAGGCTCATTTAAATCTTCGTTAGACATGCCTTTTTTGTGCTTCTCCCGTGGTAAAACAAGTCAGTGTCTATAACAAAATGATGTTTCAAATGTTCCATAATTGTAAATCCACGGATCAGTCCTAGTCTTCCTGCCAGCGCCACTATCAGTTCAGACGTGTCCACTGTCTCCTAATGTGGATGACTGTACTGTAATTACTGTACAATTGTTTGTTTTGGGTGTTAAATAAGGTTCATGACGAATTCTCATTGTTCCTTTGGGCAATTTCCCTGCCGCCGCTGCTGTAAGAATGTAGGGGAAAAGCCAGCTTCCTCCAGCAGGGCTTAAAGTCGGCACCTTCAGCAGGGGAAGGCAAGGCCGTGCACGCACATAATGCACACACTCGCCATCTCATCGAAACACTCACACATCCTGCCTCATAAACCCTAATGATAGAGCTGTGATTATCCAGCCTGGGGTGGTGGCGTTCCTCTTCCACTGCTTCAAAACGTAAAGAAAAAAAATCAGCATATGAAACGGAGGCAGGTGTGCATGTGATAGGTGGAGACATGGCGGCCTGCGTATTATGAAGGTGTTTCTTTTAATTATGCTGGAGTGAACTCGAGGTAGACTAAATTGCGGGGAAAGCACCGGCCTGAACTTTGTCATCCAATTATCCTCCTCAGCCACCTCTCTCCTTTCTTCCACTTTATCGCCTCCGATTGTTGTTGGAAAGCTGCTGGGCTCCTGTGGATTTTTGAAGTAGTAGAGGGAGAAATGGTATCTATGCGTGTGTGTGTGTTTCTTTACGAGGAGTTTGCACACAGAGAGCGTGAAATGAGTAGATTGTAAAATAGAAACGGGTAATTGAGTGAAGAGACATGTATCTCTCGGTGTAATTTCATGACAACCCTGCTGCATATGCAACCCCTAATAATAAGAGGTGTCAAGGCACACTGGAGGAGACCAGTAGAAAGATTTAAATAATGGGGCCGTTCGGCAGTGAGAGTGGGGTCCAGGAAGGGAGGAAGTGTGTGTGTGTGTGTGTGTGTGTGTGTGTGTGTGTGTGTGTGTGTGTGTGTGTGTGTGTGTGTGTGTGTGTGTGTGTGTGTGTGTGTGTGTGTGTGTGTGTGTGTGTGTGTGTGTGTGTGTGTGTGTGTGTGTGTGTGTGTGTGTGTGTGTGTGTGTGTGTGTGTGTGTGTGTGTGTGTGTGTGTGTGTGTGTGTGTGTGTGTGTGTGTGTGTGTGTGTGTGTGTGTGTGTGTGTGTGTGTTGTTCACAGTGGAAATATATTAAATTAAAAGGGGCTTTGTGAGCAGCAGTGGGCGTGATCGAGTGATCATTGAAATCATTATGAGAAAACGAGGATATAAAGAGGCAGATATTTATAGATGACACCGGACACTCGTTCTTTTTCTGACAATTAGTCTGTATTCGTATTTGTAATCTAAAGAAGAAGGAGGAGAAGTAGCAGTATCTTTTTAATCGCAAAATTAGGACTTCCCTGTAGATGTAGGATGTTTTATAAAAAATGTAAGGAACATTTATAATCGACTTTATCAATCATGGTTGAACAACAAACAGATTTAATGTGAGGCTGTATACTTATCATATCCAAATGTGTATCTATGTTTGTTTAAACATTGGCCGAAGTTGTTTAGTTTGACTTTGAAATCCAGAGTCGGACTCTGAGTTTTTGTGAATTTCAATGGGACGTGGGTTGCTAAGTGCTGAATGTGATTGCCTCTCACTTTACTCAGGTTCACAGAGATTAGTAACTGTAGGCGTTGCTGTTATTTTTGTAAAATACTACTAAGGTTGGTGTTCAAATATATTCATAGAGCACAGACAGCCTTTAGAACTTCATAATGTTCTCAACGAAATATATTCCAGACATCCTGTTCTCCTGTATTATTAGTCACAGTTGTTGAACAGACAATTAAAGTAACTTCAACAATTATATAATGTTCATGACTCTGGTGCTAAATGTCTAGAAATTGACATTTGAACTATGAGAGATGTGGTTACTTGTTTGTAGATAATGGTTTGTTTGCTGCAACTAACGGTTATTTAATATTGAATAATGAATTAAATTATTCCAAGTAGGGAATGAGTCCTTACCCCAAGTGAAGGAGTTCAAGTATCTCGGGGTCTTGTTCTCGAGTGAGGGAACAATGGAGCGTGAGATGGGCCGGAGAATCGGAGCAGCGGGAGCGGTACTGCAGTCGCTTTACCGCACCGTTGTGACGAAAAGGGAGCTGAGCCAGAAGGAAAAGCTCTCTGTCTACCGGGCCATTTTCGTTCCTACCCTCACCTATGGTCATGAAGGATGGGTCATGACCGAAAGAACGAGATCACGGATACAAGCGGCCGAGATGGGTTTCCTCCGCCGGGTGGCTGGTGTCTCCCTTAGGGATAAGGTGAGAAGTTCGGTCATCAGGCAGGGACTCGGAGTTGAGCCGCTCCTCCTTCGCGTTGAAAGGAGCCAGTTGAGGTGGTTCGGGCACCTAGTTAGGATGCCACCTGGGCGCCTCCCTAGGGAGGTGTTCCAGGCACGTCCAGCTGGGAAGAGACCAAGGGGTAGACCTAGGACCAGGTGGAGGGATTACATCTCTTCGCTGGCCTGGGAGCGCCTTGGGACCCCCCAGTCAGAGCTGGTTGATGTCGCCAGGGAAAAGAAAGTTTGGGGCTCTCTGCTGGAACTGCTACCCCCGCGACCCGACCACGGATAAGCGGGAGAAGATGGATGGATGGATGGATGGAATTTCATTGATACATGTCCATCACTATATCCCAGAACACACTCTGTCTTCAGGGTTGTTACATAGCCTAAATATGTTCACAATGGTATGAAGACATCAGGAGCATTTGTTGAATTTCAATGAAACAATTCATTAAGTTTAATTTCACTACTTCTCAAACTTTTCATTAAAATGAAGTGCCAGACAATGGGGAAACAAACATTTTCAGTCGAGGTTGTTTCATTCTGTTTAAAGCTCAGTTCAAAGAAGAAGAAGAATGAACAACTTGGTCTCTGAAAAGGAAGACCTGTAGCCATTATTAGAAGATAAGATAAGCAAGAGAAGTCTGATTTGAGATCAACAGGCGCATCTGATCCCACATATTGATAACTACAGACTGAACCACTGAATCTGTGTTTAAAAGGACTCTGAGACTTTATTTTGTCGGGTATGAATTTAGAGCAGATGTTTGGGACAACAAAGCTACATGTGAAGCGAGTAGGGAGTGGAAACAATAATGAACAGCTGAGAAAAGCAACACTTTGGCCTCATCCAGGCTTCATGCCAAAATAAATATGTGAATAAACAAACGTTTAAATGAATGACTGTTTTAATGCAGTTCAGGCGCCATCGCATTACTACTGAAATAATTATTGGAAAACTTGTAGAAACCAAAATTGTGGCTGGGTCATAGATTGTGTTTGAGAGTGTGTATTAGTGAGGTTATGGGCGGCCAGACTTTACTGCGGAGCCTTTATATGAGGAGCCTAATTCAACAAAACATCTTAATAACCCCAATGATGAATTCACCCTGAAACCCCCCGTTTCCACAGACTTCCATTTTCATGCAAGTGCTCGCCTTGATCATGGCACACAGGAGAGCCGCATTAAATCCTGTTTATTGGTAAAACCAAACGACCTCACCCTTGAGATGAGCCTCTGTGGAGAAAACACATGGCTCTAAAAACCCGGTCTGTGGCAGAAACCTCACCCCATCAGCATGAACACTAGTCACAATTCAGCAGAGACAATCTGCCAACACAGCTGGGGGGAGAGAGATGTCCTCGCATGAAAATAAATGTCTTCACCTTAACCAAACCCTGCGCCAAGTTGCGTGCAGTTCAAGTCAGGGGTTCTATTGCGATACTGAATCATAGCTCCGATTGTGTGTGTGCTGGCAGCGTGCCCCTCAAAAGATTACAAGAAAACCAATTCTATTGTAATCATAGATCGTGACTGGAAGGGCTTAAATCTTTTTATTTCTGTGAGTGTGTACCGAGTCTGGTCTGCTGCCTTGTTCACACTTCTTGTCTTTACTTCCTCTGGACAAAGACGGACTCTTTTGAGCAGGTTTAGGGTGACCACAGGCATGGTGTGTCTCCGAGAAACACAAGGGACGTGGCGTGGGTGGAATGAAAACAAACATGAGGAAAGACAATTTTAGGGTAGTGGGAATGTTTTTGAAGATGTAATTGACTGGTGAAACTCCTTCTTCTAGCGTAATCCCAATTTAAGCCATAGCTGATACTTAGCGGAGAGCTCGGACTCGAAATATGTTCACTCTTTGATTTTAAATTCACTTGTGTGTGTTTCCCTGAATGTAAATTAGTCGTATACGTGTCCTTTTTACTTTTCCTGCTGTGTGATATAATGTGTTTTATTTATTTTCCACAGAGGTCCTGATGAACACTAAGACGGAGACCTCTGATCTCAGATGGACCGTCTTCTCACATGCCAAACCCGAGGTATGTAACCCGAGCTCCACTATGTTATCTGTATTACTAACACAGACCGTGTGGTGACTGTGGATGTTGGGCTTCCAGCGGGTCCTTTGTTACTTTGCTTATAAAAGAGCTCCTTATATGGCAGGTAACTGACAGAATAAAGGAAACGCCACAGAGAATGTGGTTCTCTGGATTCAGAGTACATTGAAAGCAGATGCCTTCAAGATATCCCATTAACCTTGGAGTTGAAGTTAATGGCTGCCCACAATTTTGAATACTGCAGCCAGAAAAAGACATATTTGTAATTTGATCAGTTGAGGAGTAGTTGCTAGGGCATTTTTGCCAACAGCGTCAGTGACCAAAACTGCTCAACTTGCTGATTTCTCAGAAGGAAAATGGTTCCAGTGATGCTGGCAAGGACATTTCTGAAACCAGACCGAAATACTCAACAAATGTGTATGCGCCCTTTGATTAAGATGCAAGACTAAACAGGCGAACAGTCTCTATATAGCTTGCACGGAGACATTGTTTTTTAAAACTGCTTGTCAAAAGCTTTGCATTGTCAACGTATGGCAACACTAACTTAACTCTATACAACAAAAAACTGAGATTTTATCTGTAATGACATGCAGCAGCAGCGAGGAGCTGCCATGAGCTGTCTGCATCAAAATGACAGATGTAAAACAGTAAATATATAGCTATTTATTTTTAGCATTAAAGGATTATGATTCCCTTATAGTTGATGTTTGTGGGAAATTCTCCTCCTGTCAGGTATTAACGCTGGCTCCTCTATTCCAAAAACGCTGTTGTAAACTGTGAGTCGTTGCATTTACTTTAAAAAGAACAAGAAATAAAGCGTACATGTTATACACAGGATTAACCCTGCAATGTGTACTAAGTTAAATGTGTCTGCATAAAACACCATTTGTATGTGAATATTCATTTCAACCTTGCATTATGAATACTTCTGTGTATTTGGACAGCTCTCTGATTCGCTCTCATAACACATCTTTAGCAGATTATTTCAATATTTTTACTGACTATTTGCTGCCAGAGTCCATAGTATTTATTTAGTTTTGATGAAAAGAGAAATGTTCCCCTGCCTGAGATTCAAACCAGGCTCTCATTGCTTTGCTGCACTGTAATTCATTCAGACTGGTATCCAGCCTCACTCAACACATCATCTGTAAATGGGTTTTTAAAGATATTATATACATATTTACATAACTGAATTTCTGAGCCGCAAATCTGCTAAATTCTGCCCTGAGTATGTTAATGTCTTGCTTGTTTCCCGCTCTTGGAAGCACAGTGATGGTGAACATGTTTGCTGTTGACTCTGAAGTCAAAGATTAAAGCCTTTTCGGCTCCCCAACAAATATCATTTTCTTTGGAGGGTTTTTCGCTTCATACATATTTGTGATGTCCCCTCTGTTGTATTTTAGTCTAAAATAGTGTTTGAAGGGTGGAATCTGTGTCTGTCTCGGCTGCTGTGTTCGGCAGTGTGCTCAGTTTGACAATTGAGACTTGTATTCCCACTAGCCGGGCTGCAGCTCGGCAGGAGGAATGATTTAACAAACCACATTCAAATGTGGGCTGAATCTTAAATCCACAGCAGGCCGGATGTGTCCCCAGGGCCTCTGACAGGTGCAGTGCAGCAGAGGGCCAACAACAAATCTCAACATTATTATGATGAATAGGACTTTTAAAGGGATCCCTTTTTTAAAGACCTTAGTGGAAGCCTTTACAGGGGAATTTAAAAAGTTTTCTGGGTCAGGTGTCATTTTCACAACCTTTGACAACGCTTTGTTCTCTGCCCTCAGTGGGAGGAAGTAAGTGGTTTGGATGAGGAGAACAACAGCGTGAGGACCTATCAGATCTGTCAGACTGACAGCGCCTCCAGCCATTGGCTGCGCAGCGGCTTCATCCAGCGGAGAGGAGCTTCTCAGGTCTACGTGGAGCTGCGCTTCACCGTGATGGAGTGTTCCTCCAGGAGCATCCACCACCGCAGCTGTAAGGAGACCTTCAACTTGTACTACTACCAGGCCGACTCCGACGAGGCGACGTCCTCCTACCCGCCCTGGATGGAGAACCCATACACCAAGGTACGCCCCCCCCCCCCACTCTTTATGGGACACTTCAATCCCATAACAAAGAGTGCATAAATACTCTTTGTCACGGGATATCCTGTCAGTATTAAAGCACTTCTTTTCTCTCTGTGGTTGTTATTTACTGAAAACTACTCCACCTATTTTACACATGAAGATCAGTTCAATTGTTTAGAGTTTTAACATAATAAACTAAAGGGTCGTAACTAACAATTAATTTCATAGATGAATGCTGTTTATTTTCTCAATTAAGAGAACTCGAGTTTGGTTTAGAAGAAAAAGCTAACTAATTTGTGACTAATAATTTGTGCCTTCAGTAATGCTTTTAATTAGCTTTTTTAACAACCTTACAGTCAAGAGCATAACATATTCTTCTGGCTGCATTCTGATGTTCATTGTATTAACACAAAATTAAAAAAGCAAATCCTCTCAATTGAAAAAGCTGGAACCATAACCTGTTTTTCAGCTTGGAAACGTATCAGCTTTAATGAATAATTAATTGTAAGAACCTGGATGACATAATACGTCTTGGATTAAGCTTTTAATTGTAAAATTCTCAACAAAAAGTGTATCTTAAAAACTAGTGATATAGGTGTTAACCTTGCAAGAAGGGCGCAATGGAAACAGGTTATTTAATGGTAATAGTCAATTGCACTTTACAATTTCCCCTGATATACCCTTACAAAACATTCATACACCAATGGTCCCTTGCAAGGCTAGGGAATAAAACTGGTTGATTTTTATATTTATTTAACTTTTTTAAATGGGTTTGTACTCCATGTATGACTGAAGTATGTGTACTTTACTTTTACTGACTTCTGACAAAAGCCTACCTCCACACTATCCAGTAAACCACTGCCAAACATGTATAGGAGTGAGCTAGAGTTGAAGTTTTCAGACTGACCTCTATTTTGCAGTCTGCACTCAATTATATATTTACAGTCATCCGCTTGCAGAGGCATAAAGGTTGCTTTATGTAGTTATTACAGTCGACTATTAATCACTTTTATATTCTGTCCAAGTTTTGTTATCGTCTCATGCGATCAAGTACTCTCCTCGTAGCTGCATTCAATCTGTTTCTCAACCTGCATGTTTGCTCGGAGTTCATCTCCTGGCTTTCATTTTCCAAACGCACAGCTTATGATTGAAGTGCATTTCGGCAGCTCGTTGTCAAAGCTCAGATGTTGCAGCGTCCTTGAACACACCGCCAAAAAGAGGGTTTCAGAATAGTGCCTTCTACTCGACTTCATTACTAAATAATGTAACTTTGACAGAGAAATAAATGTGATGAACTGTTCATTGTGATAAATTGCCTTTCTCCCAAGCGTGTTTAAAGTCCCCGCAAGTCGAGGTTCAAAGTGTACTGTAACAAATGGGAAACAATGGCTGCCAGGAAGGTAGGAAATCAATCTGAAATCACAGTGGTATGCTTTGGAAAAGGTTGAATAATGTAAAGCATATGTGATGCTTGGTTAATGGGCTAAAATGTATAAAACATGCAAAACCGCCAGTCTGGTCCCTCTTAAGACTGAATCCAGAGCTGGAACCGGGCCATCACATAAAATCTGTTCTCTCTCTTCCCGTCCTAGGTGGACACAGTGGCTGCAGACTTTCTACGGAGGAAGGGCGGGGAGAGGAAATTCAATGTGAAGACCTTAAGGCTCGGCCCTCTGTCCAAGAGAGGTCTCTACTTGGCCTTCCAGGCTCAGGGCGCCTGCATGGCCCTGCTGTCCGTCAGGGTCTTCTTCAAGAAGTGTCCCCCCCTGGTCAGTGCTCTTTCCTCCTTCCCAGAGACCGTCCCCCGCACCCTGGTGCAGGAGGCCCAGGGTGTGTGTGTGGAGCACTCCGCCCAGCAGGGGCCTCGACCTCGGCCCCCGAAGCTCTTCTGCGGGGAAGACGGTCAGTGGGTGGGCCAGCCGACAACTTCCTGTGCCTGCATGCCAGGATATGAACCCTTCGAAGGACAAACCAGATGCACAGGTAAGAAGGAGGCAAGGCTAAGACGCTTGTACTAGTTTGTTTATAGACTACACCCGCGCAGGCAGCAGAGCAGGCAGACTAAACAAGAACAAACAATGGTAAGATGAGGGTGGGGTTCACCGAGGAGAGAAACGGTGAGAGGAAACTAATGAGGCAGCGGAGCGGCAGTAACCCGGAGTGGACAGAGAGAGGTCAGGCGGAGCAGCACTTATCTCTGAGAGGAGGAGCAGGGTCAAAGGCTTACTGCTGCCACAGCTTCAGAACTTAGAAGGAGCACAGGGGGAGAGGAGAGGTGAGGGGAACGAGAGTGGGGAGGGAACACTCGGGGGTGAAGATCATATCACTTTGAGAACATCAAAGCAAAGCAGACAAAAAAGAAGAAGAAGCAGGGTGTTTCTCTCGGGAGCCGTGCAGCAGCTCTGTCTAATGAGTCCAATTAACAAGCCTCGTGTATGAACCCCTTCCTTTGCACACACACACACAATTACTCTGCCTCACACCAACACAGATACATGTTGACATAGAAACACAAGAAGAAATGGTTCTTTTTCATCAGTAAGTGTGTCGTTGCATCTGTGTGTGTTTTTGAAGGTAGGATTCAGTTTGATCTCTGTGGGAGGTATAATGATTTTTCATCACCAAAAAAAATATCATTTCCGACATTTTGCTTCTAGTGAAGTGGGTTTGGCATTTCCATCGTTCTGTTACTGCAGAGAGCTGTGAGGAAAGAAACACTCATCATAACGAGAAATTACCTTTAGAGCAAGATTGAAAAGGTAATTTGCTTCATAGGCCAGCCAGTTAAAAGGTGAAATTGACATCTACATTTAAAATCAAAATACTTATACTGTGCTATAAATGTTGTATATATATTTTTGAATCACACACAACCTTTTATCATAAAACGTATGAATGCTGTCAAGTTGATATAGTGTTATATTTAAGGTTGATAAGAATATTAAAACAATTTGTTGAAGTGAATCTCAATCAGGCTTTACATATTGTTACATTGAGAGAGATATATATCAAAGTGCCAGTAAACTTGAGCTGTACTAATGTTATATTATACAAATGGTGACAAGAATAATCATCATATCCATAACATCCAAAGTGAAAAGAATAGTATTTCGATAAAGTGGTTTTTACTCAGACAAAATAATCACTCATATTGGCGTGAACTGCAAGTGCTAAACAGTTTTACAGCTGCAGTCATTGAAAAGCACTGTTTTAGTGAACAATAGAAACAGGCTGTAAGTGTCCTTTAGTTGGGAAATAAGTGCTCCAAAAGTTGTGTTTCATAATACTGTTCGGTGACAGTCACTTGCATTTCATCTATAAATAATATATTTCAACAACCTTCAACAGGTGAGACATGCATCAGCATTCAGCACATGTTTCACATCATGGAAATTCCCGCAGGCAAAGTGTGACTTGGCAGGGATCAGAAAGAGTGTGTTGATCCTTTAGAAAGGCTCCACTTTGTGTGAAAAATGATTGTTTTATTATTTATCTGACTCAGCTGGAGCTGCATTCAAACAGCCGCACTGAACACTCATCGTAAACACTGCATGGCTGAATGTGGCGTTACGAGGTGACGGATCAATAGAAAATGGGTTCAGACCAGGGCAAATATATACATTCACAGTGATACAAAACAGAAAAGCAGTAAATCCTCGAGGAGCCAAACCCAGAGAAAGTGTTAAACATTTTCAAATCAATTGGGAAGATTGTTGTAAATAGATTTTCTGTCAGTCAACTCATCGATGAATCAATATATCCTTTCAGCACTTGTTCAAAGTCATTTAAAGCCGTGAATTCCACAGTGCAGTTATTGGTTTTACAAGAGCACAGAGAGACGGTTCTTTGTAAGGACACCAGCGTTATGCCTTCTTACTCAGATATGGTCAGGTAAAGTCAAGGATCAGCATCAGGTCAATATCAGTCAGGTTTAGAAACTAAATTGACCATTACTCTCTGCTTCATTCCTGTGATTGTCTTCAGTTTATAGCCTCATCACATGGTTCTGTCTGTCAAAGGGTAGCCATCTGGCATCTGCGTACAATGACGCCAAAAGAAAAGGCAATCTGACCCCCAGGGACACAGCAGGTTTTAAAGATTGGGGCCAGTGTTGTTATCTCCTGAATCGTATTGATTTGTCTTCTCCTGTCCTCCCCAGCCTGTCCTCCAGCTCAGTTCAAGTCCTCCGCAGAGGGACAGTGCAAAGGCTGTCCAGGTTTCAGCCAAGCCACCATTGCAGGGGCCTCAGTGTGTGCGTGTCTACCTGGATACTTGCGTGCAGAGTCTGACACTCCTGACACAGTGTGCACAAGTAAGTATTATACAGAAAAGTTACAAAAACTGTGATTCACTTTGCCTTTCCCATCTTGGGAGCTAATTCTCTTTTGCCTTGGTGTCATTTAGCCAAACTCCCCTAATCTGCTTTGTGTCCTTTGTCCCACTGCTGGCCATTGAGATGCATGACTTTGGTGACAGGTGGTTGGGGGCAGGGCGTCCACTCCAAAGTGGAGTAGGCCTTGATGGGCTCAAGTGACACCTCCATGCAGATTCAGGAATTTCAATTCATCCACATGTTGGATGTGTGAATGGGAGGGACCTCTTAATGAGGCGCACTGGCCACAAAGTGGATGTGAAACTTGGGCGGGATGATGGCATTTCCTGTCCTCTGCAGGTGTGACAGCCTGGAACTACAATTTACATCCAATTGTATGATTACTGATAACTTTAATTACAAGGGCTTTATCTTAAATATTAATCACTTAATTAGGCCTTTCCTATTATATATGATGTTATTGTACTGGATTGCCTGCACAGTTCTGAATATCACTTTTATTTTCAATTTGTCTGCAAAATTGGAATGGGGACCTTTTCCATGAAATTAAGCGTTTTACCACACTGTGGCAGCCATGGTGGCTTGAACAAAGTGGATTCTGATTGTTCAATCATAAAATGTACCATCACTATAGAAAAAAATCTCCAATCCAAAATCTTGAATTCAGAATTTATTCATCCAGATTGTCTATGAATCTGCCCCGTTTGGGTTTCCAATAAGAGCACTATTAGCTCTTAAGTTAGCTGCAGGCTCAGTGACAAAGCTCTGTCTCCTTGGCAGGAACAGAAAGTCATTCGCAGTGGCTGAGTGGTATTGCTGTTTAGTTATGCTTGGCTTAAGGCAACAGCTATCTTCTTACAATTTTCAGACGTGATCATTATCATCCGGTTTTAGACAAATGTAATTGCACCAGTTAAATCCCGCAACACATATGCTCGTGCTGTGATGCAAAGCCACAGAAGGACCCTCGCTCTGCTTCGTGACTACATGGGCTGACTGAATAAAATGTCTTCAGCACATATGAAAAAAACTTAAACAAATGGTCTTTGTGGGTCATGGAAAGTAAAGCAGCAGTAAAATGATACAGAAGAGATTATAGTTTGATTTTAAAGAGACATTTCTCACACTATGATTGCATCAGAGCTAGGCAATGCCTGTATTCTGAAATGAAATTACTCATTTGACAGAATAATGTGACAATTACTAGTGCTATCCGTCAAATGAAAAGACCTTTCAAGATCAATAAAACTGTCTAATGTCTGATAATGGAAGCTACAGCCAGCAGACTCTTATCATAAGTAGCTTAGCTTAGCATAAAGAGGGAACATGGCTAAATCTAAAACTAAAAAATATTCATTCACTTTCATCTATAAGGAACACTTCAACATTTGATGTCCCCTTTGTTCAATCTACTTGGGGCCTCTTCTCTTTAACATCTGCATGCTACCACTGGCTCAGATAATGAAGAACAACAAAATAAGTTACCATAGCTATGCAGATGACACACAAATGTACGTAACAATTTCACCAGGAGACTATGCTCCAATTCAAACACTGAGTAAGTGCATTGAACAAATCAATGACTGGATGTGTCAGAACTTTCTCCTATTAAACAAAGATAAAACTGAGGTAATGGTTTTTGGAGCCAAGGCAGAACGTTTAAAAGTTAGCGCTGAGCTTCAGTCTGCAATGTTCAAAACAACAGATAAAGCCAGAAATCTAGGTGTAGTCATGGACTCTGACCTGAGTTTCAACAGTCACATTAAAACAGTTACTAAATCAGCCTACTATCACCTAAAGAACATATCTAGGATTAAAAGACTAATGTCACAGCAGGATTTGGAAAAACTTGTCGGGACGGGTGGCGCAGTGGTCTGTGCATCTGATCATCAGATCAAGGGGGGTGCTGGGGAACTCCAGTTTGAAACCCGCTCCTGCCGCCACTGCGTCAGGCCGTTGTGGCCTTGGGCAAGACACTTCACCCGGATTTGCTCCTGTGGGTATTGTCCACAGTACATGTATAATATCAATGTGTACTTGTAAAAGCGCCTCGATGACTTCGAGGCGTGAAGATGGACGGTGTGGCGCAGTGCGCTGTGCAATGATCATCAGATCAAGGGGTGAAACCCGCTGCTGCTGCGTCTGTAAAGCCGTTGTGTCCTTGGGCAAGACACTTCACCTGAACTTGCTCCTGTGGGTATTGTCCACAGTACATGACCATTGCATGTATGTGTAATGTGTATTTGTGAAGCGCTTTGAGCATCTGGAAAAGCGCTATAATAAATATAAGGAATTATGCCTTTATCTTCAGTAGACTGGACTACTGCAATGGTGTCTTCACAGGTCTCACTAAAAAATCTATTAGAAAGCTGCAGCTGATTCAGAACGCTGCTGCTCGAGTCCTCACTAACACTAAGAAAGTGGATCACATCACTCCTGTTCTGAAGTCTTTACACTGGCTTCCTGTGTGTCAAAGAATAGATTTCAAAACACTGCTGCTGGTTTATAAAGCACTGAATGGTTTAGGCCCAAAATACATTTCTGATCTTCTGCTAAATGATGAACCATCCAGAACTCTCAGGTCTTCAGGGACTGGTCAGCTTTCTGTCCCCAGAGTCAGAACTAAACATGGAGAAGCAGCGTTCAGTTATTATGCTCCAAGTATCTGGAACAAACTCCCAGAAACCTGCAGGTCCGCTGCAACTCTTACTTCTTTTAAATCCAGGCTGAAGACTTTTCTTTTTGTCGCTGCTTTTAATTGAACTATTCATATCTTAAACTGCACTGTAACTTTTATCCATGTACTTTTTCTTGTAATGTTTAATTGAACTATTCATATTTTAGACTGCACTGTAACTTTTATCCATGTATTTTTCCTTAATGTTTATTTTATTAGCTTTTCTTTTTTAATGCTTAATGTCTTTCATTTTTTTTTTGTAAAGCACTTTGAATTGCCTTGCGTTGAAAAGTGCTCTATAAATAAACTTGCCTTGCCTTGCCTTACTGCAAGCTTTTTGTAAACAATGTTTCTTTGGTACTATTACTTGGCTTGGAGTACAGCTTTCCTGGAGAGAAGAGTGAGCCAGTCACTGCACCTGGTGAAGAACCAGTCCCGCACATAAACCCCTTAAAACCACAATTGGTTACCTGGATTGTTTTGGTCTTAATGCTGAGCTAACGGGTCTTAACTTTAGAGCCTATTAGCATATAGACTTTTGGGTGGTTTCAATCTTTTCATATATCTCTGGACAGCAAGTGGGATAGATGTATTTATGGCTTAGTATTCCTTTATGACTTGCTAGATTAAAAGCTTGAGGGATTCTTATTTGACTGATTAGCAGTATTTACAAAATCTGAAATTCCAAATCAGTTAATCTTATCCATTTCTTTGTCACTGCAGGACCTCCCTCAGCTCCGCGCACCGTCCACTCCCAGATCAACGATACCACGCTCAGCCTGAAGTGGAATGAGCCTCTGGACAACGGCGGCAGAACAGACCTGAGCTACGCCATCAGATGCTCCTTCTGCAGGTCCCCTAAGGGCCCCTGCCTGTCCTGCGGGGACAGCGTCAGCTACCGGCCCGAGCAGCAGGGCCTGCTGGGTCGCAGGGTGGAGGTGTGGGGCCTGCTGCCTCAAACCACGTACTCCTTCACAGTGCAGTCTCTCAACGGGGTGTCTCATGTCAGCGGCAAGGACCCTGCCAGTGGAAGTGTCAATATCACCACCAGCCACAACGGTAAGGGAGGTAAAGCTGAAAGGTATAAATAGTCGGAATTTCACCTGGTATTTATATTTCTTCTTCCATCTGTGCAGTGCCGTCGCTGGTGTCTCTGATTCGGAAGAGTGACTCCACAGAGAGCAGCCTGACTCTGCACTGGTCAGTCTCCGCTCAGCTGCACTACACCATCCTGCAGTATCAGGTCCGCTACTGTGAGAAGGTGAGCCCTGACAATACCCCTCCACGGTCTGCATTTTAATGATTTTATCCTCGGGTGTACTACGGCTTAGAATATAAAAAAATCACACAATGTTTTGCGAAGAAATGTAGACAGGATAGCGTGCTAATATGGATGTCCTCAGAAATCCTAAGACATGCAGGTCAAGTGTAATGAAACCCAAATTGTTTGTATGTTGTCTAGACAAACAATGACCCAGATAATTGACAGTTGTATTGATATAAATTGCAGTAAATCAGGTTAAGACAATTCCACCCTACCCTTTAGTGTCGCATGTAACAACTGTGGAGGCAGTATACAGTACACGTGTGTTTACGTGACACACGTGTGTGTTTGTGTTTTTGCTCTGACCAAAACACAGGGGAACCTGATTCAGAAGCTCGTACAGCCAAGACAAGAGACACTTTAGATATAATTTACATTGTGTAAAGATGTTTAAACTGCAATTGGATTGAACAAGTTTGAGTCAATTTGACTTTATATATGATATATATGTATTTATAAGTGTTTAATTAAGTATTAGGGCAAGGCAAGAAGGATAAAAAGATTTGGATGAAGATGTTTGTTTGGTTTTGCATTTCAAGAATGAAGTCAATGAATGTCATATATTTAAAAATAAGTAATAAATAATAAATAATATAATCATAAATAATATATATATAAATAATAAATTAAATCAAAAATGAATCAACCTACTAACCTTTCCCATTTACTGAAAGTTCAGCTTTATTCTAAATATGTATACTTAATACTTGAATCATTCTCCCTATCTTTTCTTCATACTTGGCCCTTATATGCTTTAGTAAATGAAAGATTGGATATGTGAATTCCTCTAGAGATGACCGAGTCTTTCTGTGTTTTGTTTCTGGGCTGTCAATTCCTCCCTAATTCACTTTCAGTCCTGTTAACTCTCCCTGTTTTCCTATGATAGGAGCGACGTAGTGAGGACCAGTGCCACTACACAGAGAGCAACAAGAACCAGGCGGTGTTGACGGACCTCCGCAGGGCGACCCAGTACGAGGTTCAGGTTCGGGTGCGCACCATTGGCGGTTACGGCAGCTTCAGTCCTGCAGCCTTCTTCCGCACGCTGCCTGATAGTAAGTTTGCATATTCACACATTTTTCAATTCCTTCTCGAGGGTTCTTCAGAGCTCCCTGTAAAATGTTTTGTTAAATGCATGTGTTGCTGTGCCCTTGAGTTGAATAAGTGTCCTTGCATCTTTAATATTATAAATTCCTGTCATGTTCTGTCTTTTTCTCTACTCCCAATGTAAAACCTCCTGTCGGGATTTCTGTCTTATGGCACGTTTCCACTGCAGCCCTCGCTCGGCCTCGCTCGGTTTGGTTAGGCCTTATTATGCCCGGCTCACTTTAATGCTGCGTTTCCATTACAGTTTAGGAACTGGGGCAGTAACTATAGTAACGCAGTGTAGGCGGAGCCGTGACGTAATCTTCAATGAGCGCCCCAAAAAACAACACAGCCGTTAGCTCTTAGCACTCAGAGCTCACAGCTCTTCATATCTGTTCAGAAACTAGACAAAAGTTAAACAAGTACAAACCACAGACTGCCTGTGTCATGGCGAATACAGTCGCTGCTTTATTTATGTCTGTATAGGCCGTTGCTGTGAGTGTGGACGGTCGGAGCATATACAACGTTAGCTTAGCCAAGCTACATTTAGAAAACACGCATTTTAAAAGGGTTGTTCGCCTGCCGTCTGTCTGCAGACTTGTCAAAGCATTAATTCATGGTTTTTACTAACCGGTATCAGTATGTTGTTACTTCGGCATCATTTTGAAACGTGTATTATAATTAAATCACGGTAAAATATGTTCATCATGTTGTAGTTGTAGCCCCCTTGCCAGCGATCCTCTCTCTAGTTTAGCATACTCAGCCCGACTCAGCCTGGTTGTTCCTGGTTGTGCCCTAGAACCACGATTTAGTCGGGCCAGAAAAAAGGTGAAAAAGTAGCCCCGGGCCAAAACTAGGCCAAGTGGAAACGCAACCAAAAATGGGCCCCGCACGGCTCGGCACGCTTAAAGCGAGCTACCCGCTGCAGTGGAAACGCGCCATTACACTCCTCTAACTCTCTCTCTTCACTCCCTCAGGTCACGACTCTGCCGCCCAGTTCCTAGTACCTGGCATCCTTATCGCTGTCGGGATGTTGCTGCTTGTCACTTTCGTCTTAGTGGCCGCCTACTGCATACGGTGAGAACGAGGGAAAGGGAAAGAGGCAGAGAAAGAGATATGTATGTGATGGGAAAACGCTGACAGAATAACAGGAAACGGGCAAAAAAAGGGGAAATTGTAAAGTAATAACAACAGTGACCCCAACTTTACAGTCTAGCACCACTTTGTTCTTTTGTTTATAAAGTCATATCTTATCAACAGTGGATTTGCACTCTGTTACCCACACCATCTTTGTGTGTGTGTGACGCAGTTCACACACAAAGCAACGATCTTGATGCCTTTCGCCTACACAGCTAAAAGTTATCCTGCTCATTAGAACACTTTCCTTAGGCTTCATTGTTTGGGTAAATAGTGCTTGATGCCGTGTGTGTGTGTGTGTGTGTGTGTGTGTGTGTGTGTGTGTGTGTGTGTGTGTGTGTGTGTGTGTGTGTGTGTGTGTGTGTGTGTGTGTGTGTGTGTGTGTGTGTGTGTGTGTGTGTGTGTGTGTGTGTGTGTGTGTGTGTGTGTGTGTGTGTGTGTGTGTGTGTGTGTGTGTGTGTGTGTGTGTGTGTGTGTGTGTGTGTGTGTGTGTGTGTGTGTGTGTGTGTGTGTGTGTGTGTGTGTGTGTGTGTGCGCGCCCGCGCGTGTTTATATGTGTGTGTGTGAGAGTTAGTGTCGGTGTGAGAGAAAGAGAGAGAAATTACGATAGAGGTAGAGGGCAGGGAGACAGGATGCAGGCGTCCCAACCCTGTTTCCACAGGACAGGAGAACAATAGCCGTGACCTTGTGACACACACACACACACACACACACACACACACACACACACACACACACACACACACAAACCAGAGGCAGAGACCCAGATCTGCCACTAACCGAGGGTGGTGCATTACTGCTATTTTAGGCTTATGAGGTGGGAGCAGGAGAGAAATGGAGGATGGCAGAGCCCCAGTAGCTACAGGCTTGTTACAGTCTTACAGGGATGAGTTTTCGCCAGCTGAATTATAACGGAGCGGCTCGAGTCAGAGAGCGGAACCATAGAGGTTGGCTCAGGTATTCACCAGCACCACGAGCCGCCCTGTGATGTTCGTTTGGGATCGCTGAGGCCAACAGGCAGAGTTTTTATATAAACCCCCCCCCCAAATGAAGGAGGTGTTTTTGGAACAGACACACTATCTCTGTTGGCTGCAGGGTGTTACTCTATAGCTGAGCTGACCTCTGACCTGTCAGTGCATGGGGCTGAGGTATCACAATATTCTCTGAGGGGATTACAGAATGATGTAGTATAAGCAGTGTTTTATTCCACTGTACAGTATTTTATTTTAAATTCTGTTTCGATGTTATCTTATTGTATCTTAAAGAGGCCCTTTTTTGCTTTTTAGGGGATTACATGCAGGGTTGTTTGCATGTAAATGGTCTCCAAAGGCAAAATTCCCTCCAATGGGAGTTTCTCTCCCACACACTAAATATATAATGTTATATAATAATATAAAACAAAAGTATTCAACCATTGTGTTGTTATCAGGCTAATTTGAGTTATTAAAAAGTTTATATTTCATTCCCAGAAGCATCCTATTACTGTTATTGCACATTGTTAATATGCATAACATTGGGCTGATAAATCACTAGCAAAACATGAAGTTTCAAAACTTTTCATCAGATAAATTGTGTTGCCAATTTTCTCAATAATTATTCTGTTAATCTCGATCTCTTCCCACCTGCAGCAGACAAAGCCGAGTAAAGGATCCAGAGCTGAGCGACAAAAACAGCCAGTACCTCATCGGCCAAGGTAAGGACACACACACCAAAGCTCAGATGTGATTTACAATTTACTCACGTCAGGAAAATCTTTTTATAATGTGACGCAGCTGATTGCTGCTCATAGCATTCTAACATTTCTTCTTTTCCTTTCCCACGACTCTGTTTGTCTTTTCTCTCGCAGGGGTCAAGGTTTATATCGACCCCTTCACCTACGAGGACCCTAATGAGGCCGTGCGAGAATTTGCCAAGGAGATTGATGTTTCCTTTGTTAAGATCGAAGAGGTTATCGGTGCTGGTAAGCCCCGGCATTATACTTCTCCCATTATTCACGAATATGTAAACTTTGTACATGTGAACTGTTTCTGCAGACTCAGAATTGTTAAGCCGGTCCTCTTTTGAAATGAGATCATTAAGAAGAATATATCGAATTTACTCAGTTAAATTAATTCTGTGACATTTAAAACCATTTGTCGCTACTTTCTTTATTTGCCAAAATTCAATATGGACTCCTAAATGAATCAATTACCCGAGAAATATGTGACTATACTACCAGCCCTTATTCAAACAAAGAGCACCACTAGCTGCAGGCGAGTTTAGCTTTGCTTATTGTTGTCCTCCTAATGTGGTAAACACCTCTCAGAGAGAACAGCCCTAATGTGTGTTTATGTGTCTGCGCTGCAGGAGAGTTTGGAGAGGTGTGTCGAGGGCGGCTGAAGGTCCCGGGGAAAAAAGAAACCTACGTAGCCATTAAAACACTAAAAGGGGGCTTCACTGACAAGCAGAGGCGGGACTTCCTGTCTGAAGCCTCCATCATGGGTCAGTTCCAGCACCCCAACATCATCCACCTGGAGGGCATCATCACGGCCAGCTGCCCCGTCATGATCCTCACAGAGTTCATGGAGAACGGAGCGCTGGACTCTTTCCTGCGGGTGAGTGTTGTAAAGAAAACTGTTGGGAAAATACTGAATGCACTCTTTCAATATCAGAGTAGCACATGATGTCAAAGGCCCAACCGTAGCTGTGTACGTAATAGGATGTATGATTACCTGGAAGAGCTTCAGGACACACTTTTTTTTAGACATACGATAGCTATGTGACAACGATTAACATGATGATTCAGCCTCTATGGAGATAGACATATTCTTATTCTTTAGTAGGATCCCCATTAGCACTAGCATGACATTGGCTATTCTTCCTGAGGTCCTCACACACACAAATCATACATAAACATACATAAAACAAAACAGCTCATAATTTCACGCAATTTACAGTGCTACTGTATATGAAGTGAAAACTAAAATGGTGATCCAATTTTAGCCATCATAAGGCCAAACAAAAAAATATAAATAATTGTACATAATAATACATACATACCCACAGGCACAGTTCAATTTTACTTTATAATACTTTATAATTTCTTTGCAACCTTTTGCAATGTACTTGAGATTTTTCCTGAATGATATAGACCGGTAAAGAATTCCAGCTGAACATGGCTCTTTTGACAATCATGATAATCTAGTTTTAGCTAATCTAAACTAAACATTGTACACAGCTTTGAACCGGTATTCCTCCATCTTGTGACTATGTAACACCTCTCGTGTATATAAGCATGTGAAGGACACTGTTCAACTAGTTGTACCACATGACTACTTCCATTCTTGCAAGGATAATAAATACATGTATCCTGATTATTGAAGCTCAAGCCGGTGACGAGTGATATTTTTCTAACAAAAACCCAAGCTGTGACCCGGCCATTTCAGGGCTTCTCCAACTGAACTGTTCCTCTTCTCTGCAGCTCAATGACAGCCAGTTCACTCCCATCCAGCTGGTGGGAATGCTGCGTGGCATCGCCTCCGGCATGAAGTACCTGGCAGAGATGAGCTACGTCCACCGGGACCTGGCTGCCCGCAACATCCTGATCAACAGTAACCTGGTGTGCAAGGTGTCTGACTTCGGCTTGTCGCGCTTCCTGCAGGAGAATTCCTCCGACCCCACCTACACCAGCTCTCTGGTGAGATCACGCCTCAGAAACGATTCAATTTCACAGTATATACACCTGTCATTTAAAGATTTCTGTATCAAATCATACTCGCAATATTTCATCTAGAAAAAGACATTCTGTAATCATCCAAAAACATTCAATTTGAGGCTCGAGAATATGAGTTTTAACTTTAAAGGGGACATATGATGCTAATCTGCAGGTTCATATTTGCATTTTGGGTATACACTAGAAGATGTTTACCTGCTTTAATGTTAAAATAAAACACTTTATCCTCATTTGTGACCCGCTCTATCGAAATCAGTCGGAAGTCGCAACGGCTCATTTCAAAATAAACGTGGATTTGCGTAAAAAAAATTGTTTTTCGGGGTTCGGGTGTTTTGTTTGATTTTAAATAGGGCCGGGACTTTAACGCGTTAATTAAGATTAATTAATTACACAAAAATTAACGCATTTTAATCGCACTTATTTTTGCACAGCGGAACGTTTCTCACTGGATCAGTTTCAGGCGTACCGATTATACTGGAGCACCAACTAACGTTCATGACTTCAGCATGGGACTTCAAACAACAACAAACCACGATGATCAATAGTCAAACATGAACGAACAAGCTGATGAGACCTCTTTGGTCGGCCCCGTGGATGGGACATTTTGTTTTAAAAAAACGGACGGATGGAAGCGTCGACAAGAGCACGGTTGTGTGCAAATTATGCAAAAAAGAATTTGCATATCACCGCAGCACATCAAGCCTAAAGTATCACCTAAATGCAAAGCATGTAGCAGCTAGCGTGGACGTTAGCCCGACTCCGAGTGCAAGGAACCACACCCTGACCCAACCAGATGACTGGTTTCAGGGCCCGGATAAGTAAGTCCACGTCTGAGAAAATAACCAACTCCCTGGCTCACTGGATTGTCACTGGGCTCGACATTAAGGACTGCCCGATGGCCCGGGGCCATCTAGTATTTAGCTCAGGCAATGAAGCCTCACCTGCTGGTTGCCCGATCGGGCAATCTATTATGCCAGTATCATGCAGCTCGCGGATCCAGTAATGAGTGACCCGACAGTAAAACTAAACATATCTATAACTAGTTTAGGTAGTTTGAGAGGTAATTAAAATAGCTACGTGTGATATTCTAACCTGAAGTGTGTGTTTTGTTCCGCTCACCGCTGCATGTGCTTATGCAGAGCTGCGTGTTGAGTCTCGACTCGTCAGCAGCAGCTGATCTCTCTCCCGTCAGATTAGACTTCACTCGCGTTTATGTCCATATCGATCAGATCCAGCTAGTTCTAGCTAATGATAGGACTACCTGCTTATTAAAAGACAACTACACAATAAGTGTCGCTATGCAACTGGATGAGGCCACAAAGTATAGCGCAGCATTATGCATGTGTTTACATGCCCACCGGAACCCCGAGGCATTACCAACAGATCAACGCACAATCAACCTATACAGGACATCTCTTTCTCCGCATGAAGTGTTAGACATTAGAGTTGACTATTCTTGTATGTCACATACTCTTCTTGTCTGTCACATAAGTGGCGCAACTGAAGCGGTATTGCTCTAAAGGGAAATTATTTTGACCGAAGATATTTAGATTTGCCGGCTCACGGGAACTCTGACGTGTGCTTCGCGGATGCGCTCGGCTCCTCGACTGCTGCTCGGGTCTGCTCGGTCAGCTTCCGGATGAGGAGGCATTCGTTCGACCAATTTACAGTAGTTAACATTACAAACATTTTTAACAGGGGCCATAATAGTGTAAATAATGTTTGTTTTGGCAGTTATAACTGAATGTAATGTTTTCTACTTTTTTCCATCTGGGAAGGCATTTGCCTTCATCAGATGGAAAGTGTTTTGACCAACAACTTAAGTATTTCTTAAAGCTATGCAGGGCATGCAAGCGAGCAAACACAAACAAGAACAAACAAACAAGTGAAATGAAGAATACAATTGAAATTGTACAATATAATATTGTGGTGGTTCATCTTATAATTCAGTCTAGAGAATGCACCAGACAGCATCTAAGACCTGCAAAAATTAAAAAATGTCTAGGGGGACGGAGGCCCCCCAAACCCTTCGTGCCATTTCGCCCGCATGCATTTTTCAGGGCAATCTCTATTGGGCTCAGGGCCATCTGTAAATTAGCTTAGATGGCCCTGTGCTTAAAAATGCGATTAATTTCGATTAATTAATTACAAAGCCTCTAATTAATTAGATTAATTTTTTTAATCGAGTCCCGGCTCTAATTTTAAATAAACAAAGTCTTGGCTTTCAGAATATGAAACTTTTATTTCCAAAATCACACGATAAATACATTTTTGAAGCTTGTAAAGGGAAGATGACAGCTCTCACTCGCCTCTCTGCTGTTCCGCAGCACCGCTCCCCCTCCCTCCGGCTGAAATTATGAATGTAAGGCATAGTAATCATAGATAACACAGCAGGGTCTGTTACAGTTTGTTTTCATCTGATTTAAATGAAACAAAGTCTTGGCTTTCAAAATATTAAACTTGTTTCGGCAAATTCAGATGATAAATATAACGTTGAAGCTTGTAACGGCATCATTACAAGCGGAGAACGGAGTAACTTGACGTCACAGCAGGCATAACAACAGCCGGTGTTTCTCGTGAGTGTTTTCCCCGGGAAACAAACACAATACACACAAATGCAAAAATACACAAACACACAAACACGTATACACACACACACTCGCGAGCTTCCCCCAGACCAGTAATCCAAACGAAAATATTTTCCCTCCGTAGTATTTTGATCATTTGCTCCGCTAATCAATCAGATCGATGGATTCCAGAGAGGAGGAAACTTTGAAGGCCTTTTTTGCAAAGTAACTACTCGGTGACAGTCATTATATAATGTGACATGTTTTGCTTAATATTTGGAGAACAAAAACAATCCTGATATCATTAGAACGCTAGGAATCTCCTCTTTCCAACAGTGTATACAACTCAAAATGTGTCTTCGGGTCAATGCGACTGATTTCAATAGAGCAGGTCACATATTATCCTCTGTCTGAAATGCTCTGTTTAAGCGCCCGTTTCTTTAAGCCCCTTAAAAATCTCAAGACTTACGGCCCGTCCACACGGCTGCGTGTGTTGAAGCTTCAACGCAGCTTCCCATTCACTTTGAATGGGGTGACGTCACGCTTTGCCGAACTGCATTGTGGTTCCGTCGCTACTCTTTGCCTCCGTTGCTCGCTTCAAAAGTTGAGAAAAGTTCAACTCTTCAAGCTTCGACGGAAGCGTCAGCCAATCAAATCATATGCCAGTACAAGCTCTAGCCAATCAAACCGCGTGCTTGTGTGTCCGGGGCGAGAGATTCATGTGATTGGTTGTTGGTCGAGCTTCAGACACGCCCGACGGCAAGCTTCAACGCACGCTGCCGTGTGGATGCTGCGTTAGAGATAAAAAATGTAATTTGCTCACACACTGTATATTTGTTGAAATATTATATCACAGCTGTGAAAGTTCATTATTTTGCCTCATTAACTTGAAGTTATTATTTCACTCTTGCCTTCGCTTGGGAGAGCCCTGTCTGCTCGTGTTTATTGGAACTTCTGCAGTGCTGACTGATTTTCTTTTCTGTGCAGGGAGGTAAGATCCCGATCCGCTGGACAGCACCCGAGGCCATCGCCTTCAGAAAGTTTACCTCGGCCTCAGATGTGTGGAGCTATGGCATCGTCATGTGGGAGGTCATGTCTTTTGGAGAGAGGCCGTACTGGGATATGAGCAACCAGGATGTGAGTAAACAGCCATGATGTGCAACATTCACTAGGAATTTCAAGGTTTTGAAACTGAGAATTTGCAACATGAAAATAAATAATTTGAAGTGCTTGGAATAATGTACAGAAGGAGTTGAAACTGTCAGATTTGATCACTATGGGGGAATTCAAGTCCATCTTAAAGGACAGAGAACAAGAAACCATTGGTCGATGTGATTGCACTTATATCCCATAATTGAAGTCGTTTTAAAATGGTGCCAGTTTTTAATGTTTATAATAGTTTCTTTTATTTGCATATTGACTGGTTAATGTGCCATTTCATTTGTATTCATCTGCCTGTATTGTTTTGTGTTCATTTGTTGTAACCTCTTGGCCAGGTCGCTCTTGAAAAAGAGATTTGAATCTCAATGAGACTTTTACCTGGTTAAATAAAGTGTTTGAATCATAGCGTAACTATGAGATTACCAAGAAAAACTCGTACAATGGATTTCCTATCTTTTTCCTTCTTATTGTTTATTATTTCTTCCTGTCTGTACCCTCAATGCATATCAAGCCTTATTGAAATACCCTTTTTGCATTGGTTTAATAGTGTTACCTTTTCCACCAATCAGGTTATCAATGCCATAGAGCAAGACTACCGACTGCCCCCCCCACCTGACTGCCCGACCCACCTGCACCAGCTGATGCTGGACTGCTGGCAGAAGGACCGCTCGGCGCGCCCTCGCTTCGCAGACCTCGTCAGCGCTCTGGACAAACTGATCCGAAACCCGGCCTCCCTGAAAATAGTGGCTCAAGAGGGAGCAGGGTGAGTGACGCTGTGTTTGGGTGATTGACAGAAAACCTGCCTGATGGGGTTAGAATGACAGCAAATCAACAGCTTAAGAAAAGGAAGCATGTCAGTCATTTCATGATGTCCCTTTCTGTAGTCAAGGCATTTAACATTCCCGGGACAGACATTACCCCCCTGCTGCCCGGTCTTATGTACCACCTTCATGTCCTGCTGGGACCTGTCAGCCTCTTGCTGTGTCCATTTCCCTTCCTCCACTTTCTGCCTGTCAGCTGGTTGCATACAGACGAGGACACTCCACCCCTGACAAATCCCATTGTTTGTCCCCGTCAGTCACTCAGCCTAAGATTATACCTTTGCCTGTCTCCTGGAATGTTACTGCAGGGTATATATATAAGCTCCTCGCGGCTGTTTTGGTGACGGTGTGTGTAAATGATTTCATTGTTACTCCCCTCTGTCCCGCAGGCTGTCTTACCCCCTGCTGGACCAGCGAGCACCTTTATCCCTCTCAGCCTGCGCCTCTGTGGGGGAATGGCTGAGGGCCATCAAGATGGAGCGCTACGAAGACAGCTTCCTGCAGGCCGGCTTCAACTCGGTGGACCAGTTGGCCCAGATCAGCACAGAGTCAGTACTGTCTCGTGTCTCCTTTTCCGAACTGATGCTTATCTCTACAGGAACATTTTCACATTTCATTGCAAACTCTCATAGTACTAGGTTGGGATGTTAGCCCCTTAGCCTTTAGTGTTGGTAGTTCCTAAACAGACTTAATTACCTCTCGAAAACTTTTTTTTAAATGGCAAATAGCTATTACTTTCATTGTCGCAGCAGTCAAAGATGATGTCTTTAAATTAATGCTGTCAAAATTATCGCGTTAACGGTGGTAATTAATTTTTTGAATTAATTAGTTAAAAATATTTAACGCATGTGCAAAATGGCCCGCCCCATACATCCCACCAGTGGCAGCGCCAGGGTATGGCTGGGGTAGGCTACACCCATACCAAGAAATGGCTTAGCCCCACCATGAAAAATGATGTTAAAGTAAGCAAAATAAAGTCTGCCAACTCGCGCGGAGTAAATTGCACAGACAGCAGTTAGTAAGATTGATTTCAGCAGCCACTTGTCTGGAAATACCGAAGACCAGAAACGGTTTTGAAAACTTTTGTCACGCAGTGATCGTCTTCTCAATAGAACATCTTTGATAATGTCATCTGGCCAATCAGAATCAAGATAACGGCGTGGTGTTGTTGCAGGAAGTCCTGACGGAGAATACTTTTGCTGTAGTACAGGGGTACACATAACTGGTATGCAGGTTATGTGCGTAATCTGAAATGCGTACCGTCACTTGTGTCACAAAGCGCATTTGCGTACCGACGTACTTGTGAAGCTTTTCCAGAAGGCGGTTAGATCACTGGACGACAGAGTCGGTCTCCATGTGCACAGACAGGGAGCTGTTAACGTCGGTCTGTACAACGGACTTGAGCCAAAACTACGCCAACCGGCTGCGGAGGGAGACTCCCCCCCATTCACTGGAGAACTGCGCTAAAACAGCTGATCACAACGTTCACACTCTGTGGCTTTCCTGAAGTACTCCCCCGTTGATAGAAATCAAAACGTAATGAATTAAGACCCCACGGTTTGATGATTGATAGGTGTGTGGGCTGTCTTTCATTTTGACACGCAGAAAAATGTTATAATAAACATAGATACTGTATGTTAAATGGATATATCCGCCTTCATTCATTTATCTTTCCATTCCCACAACAATATACATAAAGAAATGGCATATTTTGGATATAGTTCGAATGGTGATTAATCATGATTAATTCATTTTTAAGCTGTGATTAATCGGATTAAAAATTGTAATCGTTTGACAGCCCTACTTTAAATGTCATATTGTTTTCTGTCCAAAACCCAAAGATATTTGGTTTAATGTTATATTAAAACAGTGAAATAAGGAAACGACCAATTTGGGAGATAATTTTGAATGAAAAATGACTTAAACGATGAACCGCTTACTAAAATAGTTGGTGATGATTTTTCTGTAATTTTTTCGGTCGCCTAATCGTCTCGACATCGACAGCTAAAATTGTGTTATATCTCTGTATTTCTTAATAAATTATATTTAAAAAATAATAATTTAAGATAATGGAAGCTCAGAGCGCACAAGTATGACTTAAATGTAATCAAAAATGCCATTAAATAGCTTTTGAATTTTATTTCTGATCGTCTAATTTGTGTTTTTCAGGGATCTGCTGCACATGGGAGTGACTTTGGCCGGACACCAGAGGAAAATCCTCTCCAGCATCCAGACACTGACCTTTCGGAACAAGAGCACTGCAACCGTGACCTTTTAGCTCACCTGTTGTCAAGCCTGGACTCCAACCCACCGGTGCAGCCATGTACCGAGAGCACTCTGCTCCCTCTCTGAACACGGACTCCAAGGGAAACTGGCAGAATTTTATAATGACCAGGGAAAAAAGACGGGGAAAAAAACACTAAAAATGACTTTGTGATCACGATGTCGGACACAGTGACGTTTGGACAGTCAACGTCGTGCAGACCTGACTGACAGTGCTACACCAAGAGGAGATTATGATCAGAATTCACAGTTTCTGTAGTATTATGTCAGTTGACTGGTTTGTTGTTCTGAGAAAAAAATCACTTCACAAAAAAAGCCCATATCGTTGTGTAATCATGAATGAGAACTGCTTTCACCCTGGGTGTCTTGCCATTTAATCCATCTGGGTTACGTTACAACATAGACGTTTTTCACATCAAGAACATTTTAACTGTGGATTGTCCTTCTCTGTTGCTCTTTGACTTCAACATTACCTCCTCTTTACTCAGGTGTGATGTGTAATGCAAACTTTGGAGAGCGCTGTACTCGTCCTAATCAGACGTCTTCTTCTTCACGGGGCAGAGAGACACATCAGCACTTTTGTCGTTTCAGAGTGAATCTGTAACTCCATGTAATTCTCTTGGAGTGCGGTTGGTTATATCTACTGCCTGTGTTTCGGGCAGCTCTGTTTTATTGTAATCAGACTGAACAAGTGTGCACTCAGAGACCAGAGAACACTGAAGAGCTGGTTTTCTTTGTAGACATTTACCATGGAAGCTGTCTGGCTTAAACAAGTTTTTCTTGATATAAATGGTGCATCTTTAATTCTCTTCCTCTGTATTCTCCATCTTCCGGTGCCATTCAGTCGTCTTTGTGGACTTAAATGCCAATTTTTATAAAGCAGAAGTCTCATGGGTGATTCTTGTCTCATTAAAATGCACCTCAAAGGGTTACTTTGACATTTTGAAGTTCAGTATTTTGCAAATGTTCCTGCCTTTTGCCTCAAAGCTACACAAAATATGTTTCCTACAATTTAGCACAAAAGAAAAGCACATCTACCAGCTAAGCTAACGTGCTAGCTTGCAGCTTGCGGTATCCATTGGTTTCAGAGGGGAATGCTAACACCACTGCTGTTTGGTTAGCACACCCCCACATGTTAAGTGTATTATTTTCTTTCATTAGATGCTGGTTGTGTGGTCAGCAAACATTGTTAAGCATTTAGCATTACAAAGCTAACATGCCATCTTGCAGCCAGTCGTTTCCTTTGGTTTCAAGGTGGAATGCTAATGCGCTGCTTTTTGATTATAAGTGTTTGTTGAAGAGGGATAACAGACAGGAGTTCAAAATGTCAAAGTATTGCTCAGACTTTGCATCTCTCCTAGGATAATACCAGTCTTTTGACATTAAGGCCTGGCATCCTTTTCTGCACTAAATTAGGTTTTAACAGTGTGATACAAAATGCCATGATTGCTTTTCTAAGTGATTTAACCTAGGTGCCATAGAGCCCTTTTCTAAAATATAATTTCTTCTTCATGATTTGGTCATTTTAAGTGAGGGCGATTTGGGTTTCCTTCTTCATTGGACTTTCTATTTCGATCATAATTATCTAGGGTTTCAAGAGGTTTAATGTGCAATATACACACATTTTAAAATCCATTCAAATCTGATGTTTAACATAAATTGAAGTCCGCTAAATACACACCAAACGATGTGTAAAAGCCACATGCTGAGTGGGTGTCAAAATGTCCAATGTGGGTGATAGGATAAAATCATCGACTCTTAACCAATGTGTATATTGAGCCTTAATCAAAAAACTGGTATTGTCACGCAAGAGTTTGAGAGAATCCTTTTAGGATTATGGGAAATGTGATCTTCATATTGAAGATCTCAATAAAACCAACTCTGTAATAATGAATAGATAAAAGTATGTTTTGATTACTGTCCTGTGTGTAGGCTAATCTGTATTCAGTATTCATAATAAAGATACACACCAGTGTTTACCATCCAGCCTCATTCCTCTGATTATTAACTCGGCCTCTGCAGATATACATCAGTAATTCTCCCGTCAACTGGAGCGTGACATCTGTATTAATACATGTGGACGCCATCTGATGGACGTCAAAGGAAGTTGCTATCTGATCGGAAAGTGAAAAGCCTTATCATTCACCTGATGACTTGTGTCTCGTATCAGAGCAAAGCCGCTCCACCTTTGCCGACACGCTGAATTCTCCGGATTAGTTTGAACCTTGTATTCTCTTATTGACTATGCTTTCTTTGCTCACAGATGTTAAGCAAACAAATTGTTCTTTTGTTTTTCATCTTTGCTTAGATAATGCCTCTTCTGATCTGTGTAACATCACAGCAGAAATATGCGAGTGTAATGGGGGAATGTTTTCCATCTCCTTTGTGGCTCTTGTTGCAAAAATGCCTCTCATCTATCCCATCGCCCCGTTTTTTAATAATGAGAGGGAAACAGGAGACTGCGTGAGCGAGCGTTGAGTCTACATTTCGCTGCTTTGCTCTTGCCTTCTGTTCCCCTGGAGAGACTTCACCCCTCCAGGGCTGGGAGCTTGTCCTCTCCTATGTTTCCCTTCCTGGTCCTCAGCCCTTTTTTCTTCTCCTTCGCCTCGGGCTGGGAGCAGCTTAGAGCGCCGTATAATCTTAAACTCTTACGCTCACACTTTCTTTCTCCTCCCATCTCCAAAGCTAACCAGGCGAAGCTGCCAGGGCTTCAAGAACTCGTTAGGTCCATTGATTCATGTACTTTGATTATCTCTGTGTTACTGACTCATGCCTCTAGTTCTACGGCTCTCGTGTGTCCCTCAAAGTACCGACCTGTGCATGTGGAGCTTCCATGTATCGGAGATAAATAACAATGAGTAACTTTCCTTGTAAGTATGCACTAAAAACTGTGTTTCGGGTTGTTTGTATCTCTGTGTCGGTGTGATTCAGTGTTAGAAAGCGAGAGACAGGCATTCATCTCTGGTTTCTACTTCTGTCAGTGCTTTGCGTGACCTTTGACCTCACTGTATAGTAGAAATCTACCCTAAGCTTTGTCTGTGTATCTGAATGGCCATTCATTAGGTCTGCTGTTGAGCAGAGAGTGGACCAGGCTGGCCAGGTTTTAGCGGATTGTGTCATTCCCCTCGCATTCCTGTGTGCATTCAAGTGTGGACTGTGTGGTGTGTGTGTGGTGGGTGGGGGATAACTAGTGGGACAGGTACATCTGTTTTTTCCAAGCAAGGGGGGCAGGGAGGGAGAGAAGGGGTAAAAGATCATCTGAAATTGTTTCTGCGGGTCTAGCAGTAAACACACAGAAAGTAATATGTATTGTTGAACATGTACTATTGGTGCATTTTCATTAAATTTCAGAAACAAGAGACATATTTGTAAAAAACATAGAAGAAAAACAGCCACATTTGAAACAGCTGGGGTCAGAATTTCCTCAATTCTAGCTGCTACTAAGGGTCAAGCTTTAAAAACACCGTGTCCTTCTTTTCCCATAATGCAACTCTATAACCTCGTCTGTTAGACTCGGCCTGCCCCCTGTATGCCCTCTTCTCATAAGCCCAAAACCTCCAGTTTGTCGTGCAGGCTCTCTGTTCAAAGCCCCAAAAGTCTCAAGCCTAATCCTGAGATAACAGATGATAAATAACTCTGATAACATCATCACGCAAGAAACCTCAACCCCCCCCAACAACGTAATTTAAAGCGGGAATGTGTCCGACAATTGATGTAACTTTAAGCGAATGGCCAGGTGTGCAGAGATAAGAAAGTATGCAGGGTTTGAACCAAAGAATGTAAAATGAGCAAAAAAAGCTTAATAAAGCACGTCAAAAAGTAATTAAAAATGTAATTGTACATTATGTCAAAAAATAGCCTTCCATGAATCAACCATTATCCAGCTGCCACTCAAAGTGTCTATGCCCATAGTAAGGCATAACCACGCTTTTATATCATTTAAATGTTTGAGTTATATAAAATTCATTACAGTTGTCATGAAGGGTTCATTTCTGCTCTAAATGTTGACATTTTGAGATGGGGGTCTGTGAGGATTGACTCGCTTATGAGCCAGCCTGAAGTGTTTTTGACTCCTTTAAAGAGGACATATTATGCCCAATTTTAGCGTTACATTTGTATTGTGTGCCTCTACTGTTACATGTTCACATGCTTTAATGTTCAAAAAGCTCTTCATTTCCCTCATACTGCCTGTGCTGCAGCACCTCTTTTCACCCTCTGTCTGAAACCAGAGCCCAGTCTGCTCTGATTGGTTAGCTGGCCGGCTCTGTTGTGATTGGTCAAACACTTAGCGGTGTCCTCTTAGCCTATCAGGTACAATGTGTTCAAGCACTAGCCAATAGAAGCGAGTGTGTTACTTTGTGATGTCACTCTCTCCTAATGATCAAAGGCAGCTTTTCACCATGCATTTGAGTGACCTTTTGGCCAAGCTAGGAAAAGTTTTGTAACCTCTTCAAAGAAAATGTGACCCAAAAGAAGGTTCAAATGTGCAGATTGGTGTGGGCTGCCTTTTTTTAAACTACATACATTTCTGGAAAGTACAGAAAAACTTTCCATCACTTTTCTTTTTGGATCGGCATTTTTTTTTTTTTTTTAAATCAACAGCAGGAAATGGAAAGTCAGACGTGAGATTGTCATCTTCAGGTTCCAGATATCCTCTCCAGGATGGCTCGCAGACTATTTGATTGAAATGGCCCAATATTTCTGAGCAAATCCAGCGAGCAGCCAGCTAAGATTATTGTTCACCTGTGTACGCAGTGTGATTGCGGTGGAAGATGGGAGGCACAGTTTGCGGCTGAGCGCCTCCACTCTGTTTTGTATTAAGTCTGATCGCAGGGAGAGTCGCCCCCCCCCGCTGCTCTGCAACAGTTGTGTTGACTCTGCCGGAGCTTCTGCCAGGCCATCGCTGTAAATAAGTTTGTTCTTCGCTGATCCACCTGGTCAAATAAAGGTTGTAGGAATGTAATTATACGTCCATGCTGTAGTACAGTTTGGTGTGGGATTAGTATTGTACTTTTCATCATACACTTAATCCAGTAAATCAATTTAAACCTTCAGATTACAGGCCCCTGCTGTCCCCTTATTATTATTATGTGTTGTAGTAGAGTGTTATACTTCTAGGCTGTCAACTCCAGAAGGAATATCATTTGGTTTTATCTTAATTTAAGCCCAAATAGTTTTCAGATACATTTTCCAAAAACAGCCATAACATACATATAAATATACATCTGGCATCCACGCCTCGTTCACCAGACTTCAAAGAGCAGATGGAGGTGTTAGTGGTTTGAAGAATGCAAATGTGAACACCTTCAGAGTGGCCTCTCCAAAGGTGTTTGCAGGTTCCTGCTCTGTCTCGGCTTTCAATACACACTCAGCAGCCGTCCATCTCCCCCGTGGCGCCCCTTTGTTTCCCTCTCCGCTAAGATGTGCTCGTTGCCTTCTGTGAGGAAATGAAAGGAGTAGGACCTTCCCCGCTTCTTATCCTCTCTCCGTGTGAATCACCCAATGCTCTGAAACTCAATCCACAAGGACCACTATGCTTGGGGGGAATTAAAAGTAGGGGGAAACTATCACATTGCTGTGGAAGTCAGAAGAAGGTACAAAAAGGTTTGTAAGTGAGATTCAGAAATGGCAACCATCTCCTGTTAAAGATGTTTCTGATCAGCGTCTCTTTTGAACTCGGTTTATGGAACTCAGATTGATGAGTTTAGTCTTCGGCATTGTGCTTAACCTCTCACACGTGCTTCACCTTCGTGTCCTAACTCAGGCTAACTCCTCCACACCTCTGAACCCAGTAACAATAAATCTCTCAGCTCAGAAAGGTGCATCCCCTGAAAGGAAACTCCTCACAAACTGAGACACCCCAGACTTTTCCTACCACCGGGACATTTTTGAGGTTTCAGGAGACAGATGTTTAGGATTCGGAGAAGCTACCAAACAACATCAGTTTAAAATGTTTGTTTTTGTGCTGCAGTGAAAAATGTCCTGTTTTTCATGATTACAGCGTACCCTAGTCCTTCTGTTTGCATTGTGGTGGCACATGTTTACCTTAACTGGATGTTTCCCCCTGTGTTTCTACATTTAAATTACACAGTTAGCAACCAATCACCTAACTGAGCTATTTTAATTGATGTTTATAAAGCGAACGAGCGGTAAACACTGAGCAGTTGGATAAACATGTGAGTTACTGCATTGCAGAACTGATGTTGCTCCTATATGAAAAGTCTCAACCTACTTTTCTTTTGGTCTTGCGTGAATGCAGCTCCTCACACAGCAGGCCTTCAGATTAATGCACCCCCCCCCCGCCCCGTTCCCCTGGGGCCCCCAATCCTACACCCGCTGCTCCAGCCTGCCGCGGATAAATGACAGCTCATCACAACTGTTGATCATTATACTGTAAAAACATGACCACTCACGTTCATCACTGACCCCAAGAACAAACTGTGCTTCCTGGCCTCGCATTGTGACGGTCTGCAGGGCGTGTGTGTGTGTGTGTGTGTGTGTGTGTGTGTGTGTGTGTGTGTGTGTGTGTGTGTGTGTGTGTGTGTGTGTGTGTGTGTGTGTGTGTGTGTGTGTGTGTGTGTGTGTGTGTGTGTGTGTGTGTGTGTGTGTGTGTGGGTGAGTGAGAGAGAGAGAGAGAGAGAGAGAGAGAGAGAGAGAGAGAGAGAGAGCGAGAGAGCGAGAGAGAGAGAGAGAGAGAGAGAGAGAGTCACCTTTGTTCACCATGTGCAGAGCCCACTTACTTAGAAATCTGAGAAAAGGAGCATATGGTTATGATTTAATCCGCATCTGGATGCAATACACTGCAGGTTTACAGAGTATGAAGTGTGTATGTGATGTGAATGAATGTGTGTAATCTGACTACAGGACTACACACATCAAGTAACTGTAATCATGGCCTGGATAAACTAATATAGCCACCAAAAGAGAAGACATAATTTCGTGTGCTGTGAGCACCCTCTAGTGTGCCGGAAACCTGATGTATTTTTTATAATAGAAAAATAGAGAAGATAAAAAATAATTGTGCTACCTCATACATGCACTGGTCGGTTTTACGAGGAAAATTGGGTTGAAATAGGAAAAATATGCAGACTTTGTTAATATCGGACATGGATGAGCTATTTGTGCAGAGAGAGTTGCTCTGCAGTAGCCTACTATTGTTATATTTTGCTCCGACAAACGTGTCCAACTTCACAATTAGAAATACCAGCTGTCTGAATCGATACGCTCTTGTCACCATACAGCACCGCGTGTTAATGCCCGGTTATCCCTCCTGTCTGCCACAGTGTGTCCGCGGCCTGAACCACGGTGTGCAGCTGCGCCATCGTCTCCACATGTCTGGGTTTGACTGAAATCAGGACACAGAGCAGAGACAGCAGTAAAAACATTAGATATGACACATTCCCCGTTTTCGTACATTAGAGGGGTGGGTCGTGTACTGTCTCAAAATGTATTGAAATTGAGCATTTCTTTTTTTCCTTAGGGCAACTTTGTGTCGATGACCAGACTTCAGTGTGTCCATTTGATTTAGCCGCGATGCTCTGTCGCCTCCTAGCGGGGAGAGGAAGGTGTGGCACCCTGCAAGAAAAATAGGAGTCATGTTCCGCTTGAAATACCACAGTTAAACACACACACACACACACACACACACACACACACACACACACACACACACACACACACACACACACACACACACACACACACACACACACACACACACACACACACACACACACACACACAGTTGTCAGCAGCTCCCACCTTCCCTTTATTCCAGATCCTAACTGAAAGCGCAGTTAAGAAAATGTGTACATTTGTTGGGTTTGTCGAAGCCAATCAATTGTTTAATGTTTACTATGAAGGTACATTTTGTAAGTGTATGTACACAAATATATGTATTTTAAAAAAGATACATTATTACCTTTAAGTTGACAAATACCTTAAAGGTGGGGTAGGTAATTTTGGAGAAACCAGCTCGAGTGCGCTAGAATTTGAAAATACACAGCCGGAGAAAATCTGCCACTTCTTTACAGAGCCCCTCCTGATGGAAGGCTGACAGGCAGGTAGGCCATCCAGTTATTTTAGCTGGGCTTGCTCAAATGATTGGTCGTGCTTTTTACGGCTTCCACAGATGACATTTGTTTGTATGGATTTTTTGTCAAAGCACTTAAGATATTCATTGCTATCGGGATGTTAAGAACATTCCATGGAATATAACAAAAAGCGTATCTCGAGCCGGTTTCTCAAACTTACCTACCCCACCTTTAAGCAAGTGTAGTAGGCTATGGGTCAACAAAGTATTTCGGGGCATGTGGTTTATTGTTGTTTTTTGTTTCCTAAAGACAATCAACCATGTTTTTCTTTTTGAAATAATCATAGTTGAACCCTAACATCAACAAAAAAGGAATAATTCTGACATCACTATGTAACACTTGCACTTCTATTGGCTAGCTCTCGAACACATTGCACGTGAGAGGCTAAGGGGCGGGACATCTCTGAGCTGTTGACAATCACAACAGAGCCGGCCAGCTAACCAATCAGAGCAGACTGGGCTCTGGTTTCAGACAGAGGGTGAAAAGAGGTGCTGCAGCACAGTATGAGAAAAATAAAGAGCTTTTTGAACATTAAAGCATGGGAACATGTGACAGGAGAGGCACACAATGTGACAAATATGAAACTGGAAATTAGCATAATACGCCATCTATAAATAAGCCTAACCCAGTAAATCTAACCACACCTTAACCATGGTTTGTCACATAATTAAACTGATTTATTTTTAAATAGTGATTTATTAAAGGTTTAGAAGGATCAGGCTGATTATTTTGTCTTGCTGAAAAGGGCTTCAAATCTTCAAATTCCTATTGGTTCTGTTAAGCGCATGGATAAACAGCATTTTGTTTTATTTGGAGAAGTTGTTGTATCATTTTCATACAGTCCCTTAATTTGGTGCTGTGATTTGCCGCAGACCTTTATAGAGTGTTTCCGCTCCACCTCTATGTTGTTAAAGTCAAATGAATCTGATAACCATTGGTGCATCAGTGTCGGAGCTACTGGGTGAGAAACACTGGAGCAAGGCAATGATCCTGAACAGTGCTGGCAAGATTTCTGATTGAAAGTAGTTTATTTCTGCCTCCATCGGCAGAAAACAAACACAAACAATTGAGCTCGCCACCCTCACACTGTATGTAAAAGGTGGTATATAAATATCCCCACACAGTGTTGTGCATGCAGTATATTCCCATGTTACTATCCTCAGACTGACTAAGTCTCTCTTTGCACAGTTATGCAACAGTTTACTAAATACAAACTGTTCTAACCCAGATATCTGACAGCTATACAATGTTGACACACACGAATGCGAACATATATCTTTCCCTCTGCTCCTACAATAATCCCAATACATGGAAATGGTGGAAGTATATTTTTTCCCTCTGCTACTTTTCCCACACCTCAGAGAGCTGGTGGAGGTCATCAAGCAACGTGTGAGGCTCGGAAACATTTAGGGTTGTGTTTAACACCGAAGATCAAGACTGACCCTTGGGAGCCGCCAGTGTGACTGCGGTCAATGGAAAGAGCGATTATAGCAGCTTAATCCCAGATGATCTGTGCTATTAAAAGCTACTGCTGCAGAGGAAGGGCGGAAACACAGTTCAGGAATAGCGCCTGCATGGCGGCTGGAAGATGTATGAAAATAAAGAGAAAAGAGTGACAGATGTGTGAATGGATTCTCAATCAGTCAATGAGCTTAATCCACTCAGTGATCCATTAAGTCATTGATAGTGTTTTCAAGCCAGACTTTGACCTACTGTCTACGTGTGTCGATGTGAGCAATTATTTACACTAATTTAAAAAAAAAAACATGGCTCTTTTGATTGTTTTCTTTTAAAACGAAAAAACATCTGTTTGTTAATGGTCGAGTGAATGACTTTCTTTTTTTTTTTTAATACTTTAATACTTGTTGCTATGCGGGCAGGAGATTGTTTGCATACACCCTTGAATATCAGTAATGCTCTCGATAAGCATCAGTGTGTGGCAGACGGCAACCTTCTGTGTGTCCATGTGGTCTCATGGCTGAGTTTATTTCCTTTAATTTAATTACATTTTAATACCCATATGATATCCGATCCATTTTTATGAACAGGACATCAGTTGAAGGACATTTTATGTCCCTCTCCAGTGGAAAGAGGTTCACACATTCTGTGCTATTTTATGCTTTGTGTGAACATCAGGCACTGGGGGGTTTGCACACTAACCCATGACCCCACAGTAAAGCCGACCTGAAGCTGCTGCCAGGCTTTGGGAGGAAGCCACTGCATTTCTGTTTGAGCCAACAGGATCTGAAGAGAAGTGACTGGTATTTTGATAGTCTGCAGATACACTTTTCAACTCTAGATGTAAATAGAAAAAAATATTCATTAATACTCAATAGAGAAGAAAAGGTCGGTGAGCTGAACTCTCACCGCCTCTGTTGCATCAGATTATATGGCAGCCACAGAAGTACAGATAAATCATCCGGGCTCTTAATCTGAACAAATGTAAGCTGGTGGGGCTTCAACCACAAATCCCTCTTTTAAAAGATAAAGGGAGAAAGATGCTGATTGCTTTTCGCATTCATTTTTGCTCCAAGAAGCACCTCACGTCAGCAGGAGTCATTGTCTGTGACTGGGTGTTGCCGCTGAAATGTTGGGCGTTGATTTATTTTAGACTTAGACTCCACAAAGGAGCAATCAACACTTTTTGATACTAAAGTTCTTGTTTCCAGGTGTTTGATGTCTGACATCCTCGGGCCGGATGTTTGAAATCTTCATGAATCTCTATCAAAATAGCTCTGCCTTGTTGTTTTGGATCTAACTCGGAAGCAGCTTTCTCCTAAAGTGGACGTAGCAGACAGAACTGAACAAAAGAGAGGAATTTTCATCAATTTGCTGCGCTTGGTACCAGAAAAACAATGTTTGCCAGCCGTGGTGGAGGAGGTAAAGGAGGCAAATACTCAGTGGAAGACCTCTATGGCATCAGTAAGAAGCCCAAGGCGTCGTCCTCCTCTGGGAGTATTGTGGCCAAATCTGGAGCCCGGAGCAGCAAGACCCCGGACCAGAGGAATGAGTCCGAGGCTCTGGCTTCTCAGATCCTGGAGGCGGCGCACAGGCTGGTGGAGCGCCGGCGCCTGGAGCTCTACCTGAGGGAGTGTGGCCTCTCGCTGGCCGAGTGCGAGGCCTCTCGCTCTGCCATGACATACAGGTGAGAGGAGAAGAGGCTCAAAGAAGCACAGGAGGAAGTTTTAAGGTAAACCAACAATGCAATTTCATTTTTGAGCATAAAAAAGAGGACAAAAGGATGTGAAAAACGTTAGAACCCCAGACCCCCAGATGTGTGGAATTCTTTGCCGAATTATTTAAAGAAAATGTTTATGTTCAAGAAAATGTATAAAGAAAGCGTAATTAGACAGTATGAAGTTGACTTTTGATTGTGTTCTGGTTTTATGTTTCAATATTTGTAAGCAGCTGTGACTGAAAGAATATTGCTTTTATTTTACTTTTTTATGGTAATTTTTGTAAGAAGGGGCAAAATAAGATGTTCTTCTCCCTGTTCCTTTCCACCATGCACTATACAAATAAACAATCAGTATAAGTGTACATGTTTTGTAAAGTGCACATGTTTTATGTTAAAATAACTGCCATGTGTGGAATAAACAAATAAATAAAAATAATGAAACGTCTATGTTGCATTCATACAGACAGATGTAATCATTATATTTGCTTCTAAGCCGTATAGAGCCTGCGGGGCAAACTAAACATTAAAGAGATATAAAGTCAGACCATTCTGCACACTGGATGATCCTTTTGAATAGCACAATTTATATTTTCCCAATATATAACTAATGCGTGAGTGTTTGAAAAGGACTGCAATTGAAGGCGGTGAATGGGTGGAAAAAAAGGAAATATATTTGCAGTTTTTAATTTATTTTCCACCAGTGACCTAGAAAGAAATATCAAGCGTTTGATGAGATTTCAAAGCACAGCAGAGCTGAATGAATGTGGCTGGACTGCGGAAACATCTGCTGGTTTGGGGATCGACAACATTAATGCCAGATACGATGACTTATGTCGGACGTTTAGCTCAAGTCTTCTCCAAAGGCGGCTTTACAAAGTCAACAGCAGTGGGGCATGTGTTCAGGGTTAATGATGCATGATTCTGCAGCAGGGGACACAGACTCTGTTGTTACGGTGTTTGTAACTTTAAAGTGCTTATAGCTGAAGTATTTTGAGATGATATTTGGTTGCCATATATCTGTTTCCACTGAAAAATGGAAGAAAATAGAATAAAAACACAAAAACATGGAAGATAAACAGCATTTTGTTGCATATTCTGTCATTGCAGTGGTTTGCACATTCAATATCAGGCTTATTTGTGAATATCATTCATATCTTATTAGCCTAGTAGTAAATATACAGTACATGAATGCATATATTTAGCATCACAGTTCTCCTGTCACAAGGTGTCATTGAATCTCATTCTCACACAGCCATTAATAGTCCAGCAGAGTTGCCTCTAGGTGGCAGCGTCTCTCTGGTGTGAAGACAAGACTACCCTGTGGCACAAAGACACAGAACCAGAGAGGGAGAAACATCATCTGCAGCAAAAAGAGGAACATTTGTACAAACAAGAGAGATTTCTCATTGATTCTCTGATCTATTTGCAGACTTTTCTATCAGCATACATTTGATAACTGATATTAATAAACTACAAAGCAGTTGAATAGTATCTTCCAGCTCTGCTTCTCCATCCCTTTAACTGTGACCCTCCTCTAACACGGCATGTATGTAATGGCAGCAGCCTCTGGCTCCGAGCATGATGCATTACATTAAAACTCCCTCATGACTCAAAGTCATTACTTGTAATCAACACAACAGCTAACAATCTGTGCCGGCGTGCTGTCTAATTCATCGGATTTGGTGGAAACACCCATTTTCTTCTTCCGCTGGTATTGAAATTTGGGAAATGGATACTTACAGATTATGAGGGCTGAAAACATAATCTTGTCATTCACAAAAAAAATCCTAAAGGTTAGAGTCTTACATTAAAATGTGTCTAATGGATTCAGAAATGGGATGGATAATCCTACTAAAAGCGTTTGATAATTGTCCTCTGACTGTCCTATTTGGGACAGGCTGGATTGTTTCAATACAAACAAAAACCACTCAAAAAAACAAAATGTCCGAGGCATCACTTCAAAGTTCAGGGAGGATAAATCCCTTCAGCTTTGCTAGACTACATGCACAATTCATGTAGAGGCATACCACAAACAATTTCCAGCTTTCATTATTCTACTTCAATCCAAGAAAGTCAGTCAGCTATGATGATCCCTGTTGCCACCAGAAACATGACACAGTTTTAAAGGTTTCTTTTCTCCAGCTCTGGAAGATTGTCCATTTGAAGACAAGCTATTTGTTATACAACTTTATTTTGTACCAGTTTATACTGCACTTGTTTTTATATGACAACTTAGCATTAGATATATAGATAGATAGATAGTTCAAAGACCCACATTTAACACACCCTTTACTCATGCCAAAATGAATTGATGTATCTAAAGCAGGGCTGGTGAGCTACTTTTGAAATGACCAGCTCACCGAGGTCTACCAACCAAAAATAAAATCCCAAATTGCAAGGGTTGCTGAATAATACGTTTTATTTATACATGGGATAATAGGGCTGCAACAAACGACTCATTTGATAATCGATTAATCTATCGATTAATGAAACGACTAATCGACTATTCAGACTATTACTGTATGCCTTCCTCAATTTCTCAAACGCTCTTATTTAGCCATCAACTTTTAGATTTAGCTTGAGGTTGTTTTAGGCATGTGGAAACTAACAATGAAGACAATAAAGATTAATACTTGATTCAAAAATACATATATTATTAAATTAACAAATTGTTTACAAAATTAACATTGCTTTTTATTTAAATAAAATAAATAATATTTCACATCAAAAGAAACAACAATGTTTTAATAAATCGTATTAAATAATCTGATGACAGAACTGTAAACAGAATAGCTGAAACTTTAACAAAATAAAGAGTAACTCTGTTACCTCTAATCATTAACCCATGTTTGTATAATTGAGTTAACTCCGTGTGTTGCTGCTAGCATACATAACACCTGACGTGGAAACGTTACTCGCGGATGGGGCTACAGAGCTACTAGAAAGACAGTGGAACCCGGTGCCGTCTGAATGCGGAGGTGTTATAGTGATTTACCGCACGGGTAGACATTAAGGGTAAAATTAACACATTTGTTGCAATAGTAGCCTAATTTATGCACTAACTACATTACTACTTGTACTACAACATTTTAATCATCAGTTCTTCCTCATTTTCCTCAATTGTTCATATTTGGTTTATTAAAATAATGATATTGTGGTCATTGTTAAAAAATGTCTGCTATTATTATGAGTAGGCTATTATTATTTGTATAATGTGCATTCTGCCTTCCTGTCATTAGGAGTTAGACATGTAATGGATATGTAATTGATTTGATTAGAACCTTCATTAAACTGCTGGGACATTTCGCCAATACCTTTATATTGTCTACTCTTCACTTACTTGTCAGCATAGGTCGGCATTGATGTACAGAGCCGACAGGAAACCTTGTTTATATTGGCATCATATTGAGAGGTGCAGCCAGTGACGCGTCATAAAACCAGGAAGTAAGCTGCTGGTTCCCTCGACAAAAAGCAACGGGATTTATTTCTCCACAGGGAAATAAGGTCTGTGGAAAACAAACCGGTTTGATAAATGCACGTTTTGTTCAGCCGGATAATATCCACATGTCTACCCTACTTTTATAATTTTCGAATCATAAACCTAATCGATAGACTAAAAAACGATCCATTTGTCACTTTGCTGTTAGCAAATAATGTGGGGCTCCAGCTAACAGGAAGTCACTCAAGTGTCACAAAGTAATTTAGCCTATGGGTAGGTCAACAATCTAATGGGTGCTGGCCATTGGCCTAATCATATCACCTGTGTTGGCTCTATGTTTTTGGTCAAACATTTATTTGTTTCACATTTTGCATTATTTTAATAATAATAATAATTTTCGAAAAAAAAACAAAAAACATATTTCTTGGGGTGCTTAGGGGGTGCTTTGGCAATCCTGGGGGGTGCTTCAGCGCCGCCCCTGGTCTGTAGTGAAGGAGCGCGCTCCCGCTCACGGGAGCCTGGCTCCGCAGCAAACAGCTGTTTGCTTTTCACCCAACAACGACAACCGACTCACGTAACGCTATGTTGTAGCGTTGATAAACGAAACAATTTAACTAAATTGCTAGTCAAAATACCAATACCACAGGAAAATTTTTAAAAAGTAATATTTGTAGTGGCCCGAGCGGGCAAGTGGCAAGTAGCCTACGTTATGCTGGCCCGGGGTGTCTAAATAGTGCTTCCGGGCCAGCGGGCCATTTATAATGTCGAGCCCTGCCGGTTACCGGCCGGCCCACATCGTCCGACCGGCCCACTTCAGTACCGGCCCGGCCAGTCCGCCCCTGCCTTGGAGCGCTTCTCTCCGCCATCCCCGCCGTGTGTTGCTGCTTGTAGCAGCCGCGTGTGTGTAAACTGCCACCCCCTCCTCGCACACACAGGCGGGGGAGATATCTCGTCTGGATTGGAAAGGTCGAAAATACACCGACCATAGACCATTTGTTTGTCTTTTTGCATGTTAGAAACGAGGTGGCGACACTAAGACTGCGAGATAATATTTGTGTAGCAATAATACATGACCTTTCTCAACTCGCTACTCGGAGGGAAGTCGCTGTCATATGCCTTGTGAACACTCCGATAATGCCTCCACGTTACCTTTCTTTGGCAGAGCGACGCTTGCTTTACAAATAAGGCAAATAACCTTTGAATGTGACATCACAAACAAATATTCTTCCTCCCATTCTGGGTGGAAGTGGTATGTCTTTAGCTTTTTGCTCGGTCCCGCACTCATTTTGTTGTTTGTTTCTTGTTTGTCTCTTTAACTTAATTTGAGTTTTCCCGGCACTTGACTGATTTTGTATCGCTTTGCATTCTGGGTTAACAGACTGGAAAGCGATAGGTCGCTTTTTCTGTCAATCAAGTAAACTCCTGAATTAAGTGGCAGGGAGGCCAAGGGAGGAGGGATCAAAACCTGTTTTGTCTATTTTAACGGAACTGGATTTTTTTATTTTATGAATGACTCGCGATCTACCAGCATTGCCCCCGCGGTCGACGTACTGGGCACCTCTGATCTAAAGGCACTCACCTCTGTTGAATATGGCACTTCAACCTGCAGTAGCTGGTGCTCTATAGTGAAGATCCAAAGTGTTGGTGAGCCATTAACTTTAGTGCAACTGGGACAGGGTTTACAGTTGCATTAAAGAGATGATGATGAACATTGTTGGAGTTAAGGTGAATGTCAAGACATTATATTCACGTAACGTAGAAACAACAGAAAAATGTGAAATGAGAGAAATGTGGCTTCAACCTCAATATATTTGTGTCTGTGTTACGGAACAAGAGATCATTCATCAATCTTCTCTTGATATGTCCTTCTCATTTGCTTCGTGAATACTGTCCATTCCCAACATGTATTGAATGTCTCTTTAGAAACAGCTGATTTTCTGCTGCATGTTGTTAGTGTGCTGATTGCTGACTGCAATCTGCTCTGGCATCATTCTGGGACTGCAGATTGCTCTGAAGCAAGATTTCATTAGACACACAAACAACTTGACAGATATGATGTTAGTTTGCGTGCCTGCATTTTTTATTTGCACAAGAAAGGTGTTTTAGCAGATTTCCATCCTTTGTGTGAGCGACATCTGAAACTTTCTGGATTGACGTATATGGCAGCATCATTTAGATTGTGCACACGGCCTGGAAGCAACTGTTATCATTGCCTGGTCACCAAATAACACATCAGTTTAATCTGAACATGATGTGATGCAATATGATTTGCCATGCTGTATTATGATGTGATGTGAGGGGACTTAGAAGCCATGAATCTGCTCTTTGTTGCGAGACTATGATGGCACAGTGTTGCAGGATGACATCTGGCATTATAACAGCTGATTCAATATGTGAGTGTAGAAACATGGGTGTGGTGGAATAGAAAAGAGAGAGCCCTGCTTGTTGAGAAGGAGAGAGGCGTGTGAAAATGGTGCTCTCTCGACCTTAAGTGGAATTTGAAGTGATGTTACATCAATAATGTGACAACAGGCGTTTTTTGAGTGATTATTTCAAAATGTTGTGTTAGCTCCACTAACACAATATGACGCTGTGAGGAAATGTGTGGTCATCCGTGTGATGAAAAATGTAGAGCTCACACCCGCGAGAGAGAGAGAGCGCGCGCGAGAGACAGAGAGCATCTCGCAAACCCCCACATTGCGTGTGTCGTGAACATTTTGGAGCCTCTGGAAAGGGAAAGAAGAATAAATAAAGTGGGTCTGTGTGCTGACAGGATGGGACTGAGGGAGGGGGCGTCGCGCGTGAGAGATGTCTGATTTTGGGGCCAGTGTGCCGGCGTTATTTTTCAAATCCGTGCCCCGTGAGATTTTGTCGAATAACGGGAGAGCTGCTCATTTTCTGCCGGTATGAGCGACTTCACAGACTGAAGGTAATAAAAAAACCCGGCTCGGTGTTTGCTCCTGCTTTCTGTTTCCTCTCTCTCTCTTTATCCCTTTGCATCAATTTGATGCTGCGTGAGGCTGCTGGGCTATGATGCATCAGTGGGCTCTGACTGTGTGAATACGCATCATAGCAAGTCTATTTCCCATTGCTCGGATTGGATTCCTCGGAAATGTAAATTCGAGCAGTTTTTTATTTTTTTTGCTGACCCACCTTGCGACAAAAAAACAAATTATGTCTTATTTCGACGCGAGGTGCGAGGATGCCTGTAGCTGTGGTTGTGTCATTGCTGCGGCACACTCCGGAGCTCCTCGGCTCAAGACACACAACCTCAGCTGAAGAGAAGACAGAAATCCATCAAGTGTTTTACCAGCCAACATAAGCTATAGGAGCGCGTGCATGTATGTGCGAGGAGGCCGTGTTGCTGACACTCTGGAGGGAGGCTTCACGCAGGTTTTTTAGGGGGTTCCCAAGAACTGCCACATCCCCAAATCCGTCTGAGGACTGCTGTGAGCTTACAAGCCGCCTGATCGTTTTTGGAAAGCAGCCCTAATGCATCTTGTGAGTGTGCAAATTCAAAGAGCCCTTTTGCCAGGTTTGCATCCCCAGACAGGAGACAGTGCAGATGGTAACTCTGTGTGTGTCATGTTAGAGGCTGGACTCTTGCCTGCACCCTCCAACTCTCAGCCGAAATCTCTGCCCTGCCCTGTCTGAGCCCTTTTTGTATGAGTGTCAGTGCTTCGCCACAACAATCAGCACCAACAGTGTGTGTTATTACCCCCGCCCTCTTCCCTGAATCAAAAATAAAGAGCCCCCGGAAACCTGGGTCAGGATGCAGGTGTCTTTCGCGTGCACTGAGCACAACCTCAAGAGTCGCAGTGAGGACCGGCTCTGTGGCCTTCGCACTGCTCCACCTCCAGGAGGAAGCAGTGGAGGAGGAGGAGGCGGTGGAGGAGGAGGTAGTGGACAAGGGAGTAATGGCAATTACATGTCTCAAGGCACGGTCAAGACCAGGGAGGGTCCCGGGTCGCGCCAGGCTCCACACGGCCATGCCCACATGAAGGAGGCCATCGGGCGCCACACCAGCATGAAGTACAGGTGAGTATGGAGATAAGGAGCCCCGGGGGTGAAGGGTTAATCCACTGTCACACTGGTTTTAATTTCTCTATGATAACCACGGCATTCTGACCCCCAAGATTATCCCACAGGTAGTAGATTATCATAATGAGCATAAGTGGCAAATCCCAGGGACGAGGTGATTCCATCTGCACATCATGAAGCTCCACCAACCAGCTTTCTATTTCTATTTATATCCATCTATTTGCTGAGATGTGAGGTGAATTTAAGGCTAGCTTGAATTTTCACCAATATGCATCCTGGTGCATATTTTGCAGGCTGCCTAAATGCAGAACATCCATTAGCGAGGATGTAAAGCACCTCATCAAGTGCACATTCAGCAGTGATTTCACTGACATCATAAAAAAAATGGCATTAACGCCTGAAAATGCTTGCTCTGATAGATGTAAAAATGCTTATACAATGCATACCGAACAGCTATAACGTTATCACAGTGTAACAGGCATTATGCATATATATAGGAGCATTGGCCATATAGGCTTGGGTGCTTTATGCTAATTTTGCCCTGGCTTCTTGCTCTTTACCACAGATGAATGGCCTCCAACAATAACAGCTTTCCTTAATGCACCACCAGAGCTTTTTATGGAGGTTTAAAAAGCATTAAGGTTTCATAAAATAGTGGTGCAGCATGATATGCACAGAATACTGCTGTAACGGTTGCACATACCTGGTCTGAGTCATAATGTAGGAGGGAAACAGACCAGATAAACAGCAAAGGAAATAATGTTGGTTCTTCTCTTTTAGTATGATTAAGATCCTTGAAGGATCAGAGCTTCAGTTTGGACAGTTGTTCATGCAGCCTCTACACCGCAGTGGATTTATATAAAAATGCTTATAGAAACACACTGGAATATATAGGACCTCTGTATGCTACGTTTCCTTCCGTTGTAAAACTCATTAACTGAAGGTTTTGAATGACTCGATATCCTTGTAATCAGGGTGATTGAATTGCCACCTTTCGTCAGTTTTCATTAAATAGGATGTCTAAAACGGGAATGAAGCACAAGATGAAACCTGGATACCTCCACTACGGATTTATCTTCCTAGAGAATTGCATCTTCTGATTTGGTTTCTTCTCATGCTCCGTCTCTGGTGTCACTAGCAGGGTGTGCAGCAGCACAATAAGTCTATACAGCATATGGCCAACTCCAGTTGCTAGTGGCAACACCCCAGGCATTGCCTTTAGTTTGTGCCTGTCTTATTTCCTAATCAGTCAGAACTGCTGTCTCTTATCAGCCCTTCTCTGTAAACCGAGTCCTCTGAAAGCCCACCGCCCGGACGCAGACTGTGTTTGTGGCGGCACAGCAGCCAGTCGCACATTCTCCATTTTCCACTGCTGTCACACCACACTGAGGTCAGGGAGGAACCAGGATCTGCATTAAACATGTACGCTGTGATGAGTCGGTGTGTCCGTGACGAGAGGAAACGACGGAGATATCTTGACACGATGGACTGAGGCCTTATGAACATCACATTAGAGCAGAAGTCAACAGTTACACAAATCTGATCTCCAGATGGTCGATCATGTTGCAACTATCTGGCCTGCTTGTGTGCATTGTTTTAATTCCCCTGCCATCACATTAACCTGAATATTCATAACTCACAGTGGCACCTGCTGCCAGTTCGCAGCCTTTGCTGCCCCCTCTGTTTGAATATCTCTATCTCCCCTTTTTCATCCAAGTCTTTAAAAAGGCAACTTCAAAAGGAAAGATGTGTGTACGTGTGTGTGTGTGTGTGTGTGTGTGTGTGTGTGTGTGTGTGTGTGTGTGTGCGTGCGTGCGTGTGTGTGTGTGTGTGTGTGTGTGTGTGTGTGTGTGTGTGTGTGTGTGTGTGTGTGTGTGTGTGTGTGTGTGTGTGTGTGTGTGTGTGTGTGTGTGTGTGTGGTTCATCAGGGTAGTAAAAAGGGGACAAATGTGCTATCAGCGTGAAAAACAGACACATGGCTACTGTCTTGCAGATTCTGTGACGGATTTCACAAATTTCCATTTCCATACATCTATTTTTACACATTATGTGTTATGCATTTAACGTACAGTACTATCTCAAAATAACTGGGTTAATTAAGTATTATGATTATTGTGTGATTAAAATAACTGTGTAACATTCATTCCAACATCAGCTCATTTTAATATATTTTTTATTTCAAAATAAAATCCTTAAGAACATAGTTATATCAGCAAACAACAGCAGCCATTGTCTTTTATTTTTTCGAGACCTGTGCAGGTGAGTCTCGGCTGTCACTCAGAAAATTGTCAGTTTCTATGGTAACAAGGCCTCCTCTTTTCTTCTCTCCAATGCAACCCGGTAAGCAGGTCAGGTACACCTCCAGGAAAGATTTATCTGCCACTGTTTCTGACTTTTCCTCATATATTTTTGTATTGCCTGACCTCGGGGCACATTGTATCAGTTGGAGGCAGCTGGATGCATCTATCTTAATGCATGATTGAGAGAGAAAACATTTAAGTAGAGTCTTAAAACAGTATAAACAAACATTGTTCATGAGGGTTTCAGAACATTGCACGGTCTAAAACAACTTCATTGAGAGTGGGAGAGACAGGGAGCTATTGGCATCATTTTCATTATCATTTAAGCTCATACAATTATGTTTGGGAAATACTTAGCAGAGAATGAGATGATAATATCATTACCACACTAAGCAAGAGATAATCAATCTTTTCTTGTGACTAATTCTCACAAATGTGGACACAGCTACTTACGGCCCGTCCACACAGCAGCGTTAAAAAATCTTCCAACGCTTCTGCCCATTCACTTTGAATGGGGTGACGTCACGTTGCCTCGCTTTTCGCCGAACTGCATTGTGGGGAAGCAAAGCGAAGATTTCCAGGATTTCCAGGATTCAAAAGTTGAGCAATGTTCAACTGTTGAAGCTCAGGTGGAAGCGTCAGCCAATCAAATCCCGTTTATGCAAATCTGACAGTACAAGCGCTAGCCAATCAAACCGCGTGTAAGCTGGGAGAGACATACCGCAGTTCAGACATTCCCTATGACAGGGTTATATATCACATACAATGACAATATTACCTCCTCAGTTGCATTTCTAACTCTAGAACAATGCTTAGACCATTTGCATTTCTATCAGGATTCTACGTGTCATGACATTGAGCCATTCAGAGAAGTGCTGTGCTCTAATAGAGTACACTTGAACAGTGAGTTTTGAAAGCCTGAACTCTCAGTAGCTGATGGAGTAACAGTCAAGTTGATGAACAGGATGAACACCCCTGTCAAGTTGTACGGACACATGGTGGCTACGCGTGCAGTGTCTGGTTAAAAAGGGTCTGTTTGTAAGAGGCCCGTTGCTTGGCCTTCAGTATTGCTGCTTGCTGGTTGTGAGAATCGCTCATTCAGATTTGATATTCCACACTGAGAGAAATACACTTGCAAAGACCTAATTGCAACCCTTTTAAATGTTAGAGTATACACGTCATTTGGGTGCGAAACCTCACACAAACGTCGACAGAGAGCAGTCTGTACCCATCATGCTGTTTGGCGGTGTATCAGTGAGTCTTGGTACCTTGCCAAAACACCACACATTGCACAAAACGCACAGCTGAAAAATATGTCCCATAGATCTCAAGAGCTCGCGCTGGCCAATGGACATCCAGCAGTGATGGGACCAAGTCATTATTTTGCAAGTCACAAGTCAAGACTGACAGTCCTAAACTTTAAATGTTGAATCCTAAAAGTCAACAATATGCCCTTCCATAATGTTGCACGTATCTCATACTGCCATTTAGTTTTGTTGTCAACTTTCAACTGTTTTTGTCTGCATACAAAAATGATCTTTGGTATTATTTCATCTAATTGGTGCTTAGTAACAAAACATTGTTCTTCATGATTTCCTCTGCAATTGAATGCTTTTGAGTTGATTTAAACAAAGTGGATCAGGGGAATTAAGAATCAAATTGCCGGGGATACATAGCATTAGCTTAACAGGAAATTAAGTGAAATAAATTGATTTGTTGAACGTTTCTTAAAAACACACTTTTTAATCTCTGGGTGTGGGGGAATGATCAAGTATTTCCGAGTCAAGTGGCTCAAGTGCAGGTGGAGTCACAAGTTACCGGTAAGCAGGTTCAAGTGGAGTTGCAGGTCTTTTTAGATTTTGTCATTTCAAGTCTGAAGATATCAAATGTGTGTCTTGAGTCTGACTTAGGTCCAGGTCATGTTACTCAAGTCCACACCTCTCATCCTCAGCTACTTGTTAGACGCTTTTATCCAAAGCGACTTACATACTCAATACTGTGGGCAATCCCCACAGGAGCAATTTGGGGTGAAGTGTCTCAGGGACACAACGACATGCTGACTCCAGTGGGGTTTGAACCAGTGCTCCCCTGATCAGAACACCAACGTATTAATCCACACGCCTCCGTGTACAACTGCCAATTATGAATTCATATAAATACCAAAATGGTTGTGGTGAAAATACAAAAAGAAAACATATAAACTCCATTTAGTCTGATTACATAAAACCAGCCTAAGATTTTTGAATTGGCAGCTTCAGTTTGTTGATGTGATCTCTTACCTGGTTTCAGAGTTGCCTCATACAGTCTCAGTCAGAGCTGTAGAAAAGGGTTAACAGAGCAACATATTCTCAGTTTTATAAAACCCTATGGCCGCCTTAATGAATACCAAACAGTGATCAAATATTGACTTCACAGAGTGGAGTTGTGATGAATGATAATAAAGTGATAACTAAATGCTTTGGCCTCGTTTTGTTATCAGGGAAAACAATCATTGGAAACAAATGGTTTGTGTGGCAGGGAGGATAAAGAGGCAGCGCTGCAACGACCTTGACCTTTACATTTTCTCTCGCTGTGTTTTTGTATTTTCCAGTTGACCGAGCAGATTAGTGACATCACTTTGAAAATGTTAGGTAAAGGTTCACTGTATATTCCCTAGCTTGATTTTAAAGAGGACATAGTGTGCTCATTTTCAGGTTCATCTTTGTATGTAGTGTCTCTACTGTGACATGTGTACATGCTTTAATGTTCAAAAAGCTCTTTATTTTTCTCATGCTGCCACCTCTTTTCACCCCCTGTCTGAAACCAGAGCCCAGTCTGCTCTGATTGGTTAGCTGGCCGGCTCTGTTGTGAAGTCTCACCCTTTAGCCTACAATGTACAATGTGTTGGAGCGCTAGCCAAAAGAGGCACAAGTGTCTTGGCTCCTAATCAAATCTGTTTTTTGCTGAGAAGTGGCAAACATCTGGCTATTTTTTTTTATCCGACACCTAGTAATATGTGTTAACAGGTTGCTAAATGTTATAATTATAAAACATGGAATTGTGCCATACTCTATTTGTACAGCTGCGGATTGGAGACGTTAAATAGACTGCACTTTAACCGATAATTGCTGGGTCAGTGTTGTTTGTGACTTACACTTGTCAATATTTGCCTGTGGACTGAAGTGCTGGCAGCATCAAGTGACATAATCAGGGCTGGAAAATCCACGTCACGTCCTCTGAAAAAAAAAACTGTCAGAGTCTGATATGGTCTATTGGCTGAGTGTCGTCATTGCATGTCATTATGTAAGAGCAGGAACACAGCTAAATGAAAGAATCACAGAAAAGTCTCAAAAACTATACAAATATATATTCTAAATGTAAGATATTTTTGTTTTAAAAATCTTCTTAATTGACCCATTATATTTAAATGTCTTGAACATGGACATTTTAAAAGCAATTTTAGTTTGTCTACACCCTTTACTAGCTAATTTACAGAAACACACAATAACCTACTCTGGGGGACAGCATGATGCTCAAAAACATCTTAGTCTTACATTTCCATTTTCATGAGCACATTGACATTGGGACTTTTCAAACACTAAATGTCTTTAATAAACTATTAGTTTTACATTTTTAAACGATTCAAAGTTATCTAGGCTTTTGAGACATTTCTGTATTATTTCAAACACATAATCTGCTAAATGAATGCAGTCCATTCACACAAACATAAAATGCTGCTCAATAAAATGTCACAAGTAACATAACCCACATTAAAGGGGAGCATCGGACTGTGTGTGTCTTTGTCTCACTTGCTCCGCTCACGGCATGTGTATTTTATAATTAGGACAGACCTACTTTCAAAACTGTTTTAACATAAATCAATTAAAAAAACATTACATTACATGAACAGTCTGTTGTTTAGCCTATTTCATTAATAATATGTGAAAGAGAAATTAGAGCACTGGCCGAATTACACTGGCTTCTTGTCCCGTAGAGATATAGACACAACAACACCACATGTGTTTTCTCACTTATAGTGGTGTAGCAGCACGTGATTCTTTCCACAATCTGAGATATCTATCTTATAAATAAACGGAATCTAGTTTGTGCTGCTGAAAGCTTTGACGACAAATATAGAAGAGGGATACAATGTCCCTGAACTCACTCTCTATCGAGTCCTTGGACCCTTTTAACAGTTATTTGGATTATCTAACAAGGACACACACAAAAAAGAAGAATTTGTCAGTGCCGTAAGCACCGAGAAAAAATAATTTAATTATCCACCAACGTACAGTATTGAGGCAGAATAAGAATTGTTCTGAACGGGCAAAAAGAAGGTAATTTTGGTGAACTGACCCTTAAAAAACCCTCAAGCGGTTTATTAAGCTTTACTGAAAGAGAACAGACAGTCCAGCATCTTTCCACAGTTTGTGCTCAGAAAAGGTGAGAAGAAGCACACACACACACACACACACACACACACACACACACACACACACACACACACACACACACACACACACACGCACGCACGCACGCACGCACACACACACACACACACACACACACACACACACACACACACACACACACACACACACACACACACACACACACACACACACACACACACACACACACACACACACACACACACACACACACACACACACACACACACACACACACACACACACACACACACACACACTGAGGGGTGTGTTATTCATAGGTGTTCTTCCCTCCGGAGAAAAGCCTGCTCAGCATGTGTGTGGCATTTTATGACAACTGCAGAAAAAGAAACCTCGACCATTTGCACCTAGCCGTCTGTACAGTGTCTTCCTCAGCGTCAGGTGAAACTGGAAACTGTGAATGTCAGCACAGGTTAAAATGCTGACTACACTATGACGGAGCACCCTCTCTCTCTCTCTCTCTCTCTCTCTCTCTCTCTCTCTCTCTCTCTCTCTCTCTCTCTCTCTCTCTCTCTCTCTCTCTCTCTCTCATTAACAATGTATGCCCAAGTCAACCTTGTTTAGAGTTCATGATGTATGGAAGGAGAAAAAAACATTAAACGGGGGGAAGGCCTACTTATAAAGTAGTGTTTCTGTGTGGACTATTCACGTGCGCATTCATGCGTGACCGTATGAATATTTGTGCCGGAGCTGGAGTGTAATTCTCTCGGAGCGTGAACGTTCGCGTGAGAGCATTGGATCACTGACGCCTCACAGTATAGATCTTGTTGTTGTCTTTGCATAAAGCCTGCCAAATCAATGTCAATATTTGATATAGGTTGAGTGTCGGTACTTGTGCATGTATGTGTGTGTGAGAGAGAGAGAATGTCGTGAGGGAGATCGTGAGAAGAAAGAGAGAGCATGTGTCTCTCTCCAGACTCACTGATAGTAATTCAGCAGACTGCAGCACTGCAGAGAGCGGTGGAGTTGAGAGGAGGGGGGGGGGGGCGGGCAGTTGTCACACAGAGCAACAATGACATCCTCCATTGCCCGGAAACAAAATAAAAAAGGTGTTTTATGGTGCAGAGCAATCATGAAACTCACCCACTAACGCACGCTGGTGTCTCTGTTGCTCCTGTAACGATGCACCAACATGTTAAGCTGTCAGCTCTGTGCTCTGTTTTTTTATTGAATATAAGCTAATTGAAACAGAAAAAAACATGCGTTTGTAACAGTTGTGGATGCTACCGGATGCTTGACATTAACACAATGCTATGTTGTAGCTGTTGCATTTTTTATTTGTCACATTTAAAATGTGTAATATAACACTGTAGTTATGCAATGAATGAAAGACTTTGTGTATACCTCCAGCAATGTTAACTATGTTGAAGCACTTATTTTAACTGATATTATACATATGTATTATACTCTTATATAAGATGTATGTAGATAGTATAAGAAATGTGCAGAATACGACAGTTTAATGGTGGAGGTAAACACATATTGAAAGATGTCTTGTGATGCACTGTTGAGGAACCTGCGACCAAAGTTTTTCATCTCCGGCCTTGTCAGGTATTGAACAATCAATAAATAAAGAACACAGAATTATTAAATATAAAACACAGAATTTGTGTGATTATACACTAAATGATTTACAAATAAACACCACTGCATATTTACAATTGTTACACATGCTGATGTTACGCAAATGTTTCCAACTTGGGATCAATAAAGTATATCTTATCTTAAGATGATCGATGGCTACTGCCATATTTGCAAAATGTGCCTCTGAACCTTGACAAGTGCATGTTTCAGGCTCATCAATGAACAACAGGAGGGGTCACAGACATAAGACCAGCTGTTAAATAAAGCTCTTCTGACCTTAGCTGGCATGTGGGTAATGCTGCCCATTATGGGCACAAGCAATTTTCACCCATTTATTAATTATAGCCTATGTTTTACATTTGAGTGTTTCCTATCCCCTAAACCTCCAGGGATGTACACAGTTTAATACTGGCCACTTCTTATTATGGGAAATACGAAAACGTCTTTTAAAACTACAACTCCCAGTAGAGACGTGCCATAGAGCATGTTGCAAACACAATAGCCAGCATGTGTAGTTCTGGGCACGGGGTGGGGGAGGGGGGGACGGGGTGGACCCGTTCAAATCCAGTTTTGGACAGTCTGCCGTGGTTCCATCCCATTTCAAGTGCTGTTCGACGCTCGGCACACTCTCCAATCACAGAGCTTGAGGACTATCACGGGGTTTGTCAAGCGAAGCGGAGAGAATACTTACTTCCGGGTGTAATATTCTGTAAAGCAAATGAGCTGCTCCGACCCTCAGTCCTGACAGACTCCAACTTGTGTTTATTAATCAAACAAATAAATAAACACAAGGATAATTATGTGTTATTGTTGAGTAAATGGAGAATTGCACAGGGGAAAATAACGTATATGCCACCATTTTAGATGCGGATTTTGTTAAACTAATACGTTTGCGCTGTGGACCAACACTATACATTGATGGGGAAGGGGGTAGCAATAAAGATAACACCATTAAACAGTTACACAACATAACAGAAATAATATCGATAGCAGCATCCCTAGCAACCACCTTGGTAACAATGAAAACATTGTATTGACACAATTTCCTGAATTAATCTTCGTAATAACTAGCAAACTAAAGATCATGTGCATCCACTGCACACATAATCTGAAATAACAACTCATATTTCTCGCATCAAATGACATCAAAACGCATTTTAATGGCCAAACTAACTTTAAAATAGGCATTTTCCACCGAGAATAAAACGAAGTTCGGCCATTTTTATTTTTTTCTGCAGGGAGAAATTTGAAGATCACGTGACATAGACGCCAGCCATTGGAATGAATGGTGGAAAAAAACGTAGGGATCTTACAATTTCAGAGGCGTTTTTGTAGAAATATACGTCCTATGTTGTGGACCAAGGCTTTTCACAGGCTACGTCCTGCTATAGATGGCAAAACTGTTTAATTCTGAATTTTAGTTAAAGTATAGGAAATTACTGCACAAAACATGAATATACAGATTGAGGAAAAAACATATTTACTATTTGATTTTTTAAGCCACAAAATTGTCATTTATAGCCTCTCGTGTGCACTGATGTATTTGTATCATAGGGGATTTTGAGTTAAAAGCTGCTATCATTGACACATTTCAATGCTTTCTGTTTTGTTTTTAAGCTGAGGATGGCTGTTTCAACTAGCAGGGAATATTTTCGGGTTACTATTTTTTGGTCCAATCTTGTCAAATGATGCAAGAACAAAAATTCATTGAACCTCCCCCTAACTGAGGATGAGGCAAGAAGGCACAATTTGATGTATGTCACCAAAAAATACCAGTAAAGGAGAACAAATAATCCAACAAATATTTAAATGTTTGATTTGAAAAAGCATCTGAAGTGTGTTTTCCCCATGTGCCTCATTTATATTTACTCCCAGTGTTCAAAGCGACTCTCAGCGTGTGAGAACAGGCCGAGCTGCCATTGGTTGACAAACGAGACGAGAGACATATTACCATACAAGGAATCATCACCATCAAACGCCCCTGACAGTTTCTTCCTCAGTGAAACAATCCCGACCTTCCACCTGTGTGCTATTTTGACAGAGTTTAAAAGGAATGAGAGGAACAATAAGCGTCTCCCACCCACAACAATGACGCCCCCACAAACACGCACACTGTGGGGCACAAGTGCTTACATATGCAGGAATCTAAAAATAGCTTTAGGTCGAGCATTAAAAATAGACCAGAGAAAATAAAAGCAGGACTTGTTCCAGTGAGTCTAAATGCTCTGACAGTCTGTCTTCCTGCATTTGGCTATTTGTGGCAGACGCAGGCAGGCAAAGAGGGGAGAGGCGCTGGATGAAAAGACGGCAAGTTGCTGCAGTTCTTCTCCAGCTGCCTCCCCAGCTAATTAGAATGGGGGAGAGCGCGCAGAGGAGCAGAGCGAGCGCTAAGCCCACATCACTCTCTGCTGTACATGCTCCTGTGGTCAGAAATGCAGCTCTCAGTGCTCGCCCTTCAAAACTCAGCTGTCTGGATAATCAGATGTGGCACGCTGGGTAATTGAGTCCTCTTAATGCTTATGGAAGATTTTGGGCCGTTTACAGTCCACACAAAAGAAGCGTTCGCCTCTCTGAGATGAGCTCGGCTCCGTCCAGCTGTTTCTCTGACCCACTGCGAGACACACTGATCTGTTAACATACGAAAGGATGAAAGGTCAATTGTTCAGAGATAATTAGACCCACGCTGTAATTTAACCACGGGCGAGAAAGACTTTCACTCAGCAGCTGTATGAAGTCCAGGATCACTGTGAAAATCATTAACATTTAGCATTCATGTATTACATCCTATTAATGAATTATTGATTCATTTGTTATGTCTTTGTGTTCTCATGCTTCAGGTGAAAATAAAAAAATGTATTGAGTTTTTTAATTATCTTTCTAGTATTTTCAAATCAAATCAAATCAAGTTTTATTCATATAGCACATAATAAACGATTTTTGATCGAGCCAAAGTGCCGTACATATAATAAAAAATAGCCTACAGCAGAGACACTTTACAGCAAATACAACAGCACAGATTGTTCAGAATATCAGTATGAGAAAAACGACACCCTCTATAGACCCTCACATCGTACAAGGAAAAACTTGCAGAGAAAACCCACAGTTTAAAGGGAAAAATGGGAGAAACCTCAGGGAGAGCAACAGAGGAGGGATCCCTCTCCCAGGACGGACAGACGTGCAATAGATGCCGTGTGTAAATCGAAGAGATAATACATTTTACAGCATATAGACCGAATGTTAGGAAATGCATGTGTCTGTAATAAGAAGATGAATCCACGAGGATGTCAGCTACAATCCTGTGGAAGCCATCAGGGAAGCAGCATGACGAGAAGTACGATACAACAGTGACAAACAGCACCAAACCAAAATGATTCATTAGTGGCCCTATAGTGCAATTATTTTAGGTTCATATTTGTATTTAGTGTCTCTACTGTGACTTGTTAACATGCTTTAATGTTCAAAAAGCTCTTTATTTTTCTCATACTGCCTGTGCTGCAGCCCCTCTTTTCATCCTTGTCTGAAACTAGAGCCCAGTCTGCTCTGATTGGTTAGCTGGCCGGCTCTGTTGTGATTGGTCAACCGCTTAGAGATGAGCTCTAGCCAATAGAAGTGCTAGTGTTACATAGTGATGTCATTATGTTACCGAAGTAGATAAACGCATCCAATATGGTGGATCATATATATTTTAAAGATAACCATATGTTTGGTCTTTAAAATCCCAAATTGGTGGTGACATGTAAATGTATTGGAGTAAAAAGAACAATATATGCCTCTTAAATGCAGTACAGATAGCATAAATGGCAAAAAGTAAGTACCTCAGATGAAAACTGGGTGTGGCTCCTGTCCCTCACTCGCATCAGTGTACCGTATGATGGGATCTCACCTGCGAGTGTTTGTGCAATCGTATTTTGAAATAACCTCACATCATACCATCATATTTTCTTTATTCCTTCACAGGAACCTGGGGAAGTCAGGCCTGCGTGTTTCTTGCCTCGGGTTAGGTGAGTTGGTTTGATGCAGGATATTATTCATCTCTGTTTCCCCCGCCTCAAACTAAACAGACGTGTGTCTCTTCTCTCCCTCAGGCACCTGGGTGACGTTTGGATCTCAGATCTCTGATGAGGTGAGGGCTCTGCCGCACGATACGGCAATACTTTATTGTGAGATCAAGTCTGACATTTTTCCTGCATCACAGCAGCTCCATTTGTAACATCAACAAAGACACATAAGGACAAGATGCATTTACAATAACATTACAACCACTGAAGACAATATGTTCAAGACCCTTTAACGTACATTGAGATGCACAAAAGGATGCTTCAGTCCAACCTTATTAAATCGCTGTCTCTCTATTTGTATGATAAGTCCATTCCCCAGGACCTGTGCTCATATTGCAAGACAACACTACAACTCTCAGTGTTTGTAATCATACAAATATTTCTAAATCCCACATCTGAAACAAAAGTATCTTGGTGAGATATTAGATATCGTCTCTACTATATTAACCTCGCTGCATCGTGTCCTTCACGGACGACCTCTGTGTAATTGAACATTTGTCCACCGCCTACGTCTCACAGTCTCATATTTTCTGTTTTCGCAGATGGCCGAGAACCTGATGACCATGGCCTATGAGAACGGAGTGAATTTGTTTGACACGGCAGAGGTGTACGCCTCAGGAAGGTCAGGCTTCACTCCTTCCTCCAAGCATCGATTTTAACTTTACAATTTTCTTTTAACTGTATTTGTAGGTGTCTTCATGTCTTCTGATGCTCATTGAGTCCAGTCAACTTATCTCAGTTAATTATGTGTTTCTCCACAGAGCGGAGATCACTCTAGGGATTATTATCAAGAAGAAAGGGTGGAGGTGATTTTACTCATTTTTTCAAACTGACTTCGGAGCATGTGAAAAGCTTTATTATTATTATTACTATTTTTCTTTAATCCTTCATAATCCGCTTGCTTTTTAAATACACTGCTTGCCCACATGTGTTTTGTTGCTGTTGAAATAGGCTACCATTAAATGATCTCAAGGGAAATTCATACTTTTTAAAGAAATGAGGAGTTTAAGCCTCAGAAAGACTAGAAAAGGATTAAAATGTTACAGCACGTGAACATACACACTGGGGGCTGATTTGCCTGGCTGCCAATCCTCGAGACACCTGGGGAAAAATACAAGGATGAATAAAAGTCAAACTTGAAATCAAGAATATGCAATCTGTCAATAGTGGTCAACAAAGTCTTTTTTTATAGCAAATAGAGAAAGGAAATTCTGACTCTTGCACACTGTATTGATATATTAACTGTCCTCCTAACCCTCCTGTTTTACTACCAGGCGTTCAAGTTTCGTCATCACAACAAAGATCTATTGGGGAGGCCAGTAAGTACAACTCTAAAAGAGTATGTGCTTTCTTTTGTCTAATTTAAGTTATTGTTTTAATTTATGCTCTCAATAAAACATCCGTAACTTGTGTTTTCATTCATCCACAGAGCAGAGACAGAGAGAGGACTCTCAAGAAAGCACATTATTGAAGGTAAAGTGACACATTTTTAGAGTAAATTTACTTTTAAAATCAGAAAAAGGATCAATTCAGTTTTGTGTATTATTTATTACTACATTTATTTTAATTTTATTTAAGTTCAATTTAGAGACTTTCCTATAACCGTATATGACATTTCTCCCAGAGTGCGTTAATTCTACCCCTCAGCTCACCCTGAGTTGTGATTAGTCATTTGATGATGCTGTAATCTTTGCTCAGTTCAAGCCACTCCATGTCACAATGATACATCAACATAAGAATAAAACATGATTCATAACAGCCGAAGTACAAACAAGTATGGTCCTTTGCAGCATATCAAAATGGTGTACTGGTAGATAAAGTGCATGACTTTAGCATTAAGAGTGTTGAAGAATGGAAATGCAGATTGAAATCATATGAGCTTGGATGTTTCCGTGGACCAGGAAAAGAAAGAGATTAATTTTCTGTATAAAAAAAATCTCAAGGTCACCAGGACTGTCTTTCCAGCCACTTAACTCGTTCCTCCTCCTACAAAATCATTCTCAAAAAGACTAAGTGCCTACTGGCCTTGTACACAACAACTTCTTTGTGTATGTTGCAATTAAAGTAGCCCTGGGGCGGCCATTTACCAAGGACCTGAATATCTCGTCATTGTGATGATGTTTTTGATTTGAGGTGAATATGTGCAAGGACAATGCTCATATTTTGACTTCCTACTCTAATACTATTAACTCGTGACTTCAACCTCTTAATTATATTGGCAACATACCCCAAGGACACATTTGAGTAGAAGAAAAAGACAGCATTACCTTTCAATATCCCACTGTAAAATAATATAGGTTTAACTTGAGTAACGCGCTGTTGCACATTGTAGTAAATCAGGAATCTTGCATAGATGCCGATGGATTACTACCACGCTGACTTGGTTTTAGCCATGCTAACGATGTGGCTCTATGGACGGCATCTTTGCTCTGTCTTTCCCACAGACAGCTCCAGAATGATTTATCTCAGCAGCAGCTTTTGGATGGATTGCATTCAATTGTTGACAGTCATGGTGGAATAGCCCATGAATCCTTATGTATTTCCTTTCACTCTTCATCAAGTGAAATCAACAGGTCAAGTTTTGGACCATATCTGCAGGACTAAAGACATTTTCCTTGGCTACATGATATTTTCACAATATAAATCAACATTGTATACATGGTGAACAGTATACCAGCATTCTGATGTTAGCATTTAGCTTAGTGAAGCCTTTCAGAGTCGCTAGCTAGGCTGTTTTTGATGATAATGTCTGATCTGTGACCATTTCTAATGACAGGTTTGAGAGGATCCTTATCAAGACTACAGCTAGAATACGTGGACATCGTTTTTGCCAACAGAAACGATGTGAACAGTCCGATGGAGGGTCAGTGACACGTTTGAAATTATTATTCTTGTTTGCTGCGATCAATTGCCTTAAATGATCAGGAGAGTGTGATGTAACTATGATGCTTTATACTGTTATTCACAGAGATAGTACGGGCCATGACATTCGTAATAAACCAGGGTATGGCGATGTACTGGGGAACCTCACGCTGGAGTGCCATGGAAATCATGGTAAATGCAGATCTCACACTTTACACACCGTCAGGTTATGGCAGGGGTGTCCAAACTTTTTTCACAGAGGGCCACATACAGAAACATATATGAAGGGCTGGGCCACTCACTAGAGATGAGGTATATTGCCTCATGAGTTAAGTTATATGTTAGCAAAATCAATCAAATTGTGCTTAATACTTGAATATGCTTTAAGAAAAACAACAGCCTACATCTAGCTCTCCAGAGAGTTTCATTTAATTTGTTAGCAGCTCATTCCTTAAAACAGGAGCCCCAGGTTGATTATCATAAGAGGGAATGGGAAGGGTTTATTTCAAGCGTGTTATGAAAGTAAGTTCACTAGCAGGAACCATGCCACAACAATGTGATGTTTGTAAGTTTATTGAAGTAACATGTGAATGATATGAGGGGGGTGAAGAGATGATCTGGGAGGACGAGCTGTGGTCCGTGCAGTGGGAGACTCAGAGTGGGGGTTCCGTCTCCGGCATGATCTGCGTGGGCTGATTACGGGCCCCCCAGACGATCACTGGATTAGGTGTTAGTAAACGCAGTATATAACGTGCACCGTTTAAATATATAATGGTGACGGGCAGAGGGATGTGGGATGAAGGGATGATGGATGGAGGGATGTAGTGATGTGAGAGATGGAGGGGATGAAGGGATGAGGGATGGTAGGGATGTTAGGGATGAGGGCATGGAGGGATGTAGGGGATGAGGGATGGGGATGGGGGATGTAGGGATGTTGGGATGAGGGATGTGGATGAGGGATGTAGGATGTAGGGATGATGTGGGATGAGGGAGTTGGGATGAGGGATGTTGGATGAGGGCTGTCGGGCTGTGGCTGTCGGCTGTTGGGATGTCCGGCTGTTGGGATGCGGGTGTTGGGATGCGGCTGGGGATGTGCTGGACTGTCGGATGTTGGCTGTCGGCTGTTGGGCTGAGGGCTGTCGGTCTGCGGGCTGTTGTCTGCACGGGCTGAGGTGTGTTGGGCTGCGGCTGTCGGGATGCGGGCTGTTGGGTTGCCGGGCTGTCGGGCTGTTGGGCCTGCCGGGCTGCGGGCTGTCGGGCTGCGGGCTGTCCGGCTGTTGGGCTGCGGGCTGTTGGCCTGTTGGGCTGTCGGTCTGCGGGCTGTTGGTCTGCCGGGCTGCGGGCTGTGTGGGCTGCGGGCTGTCGGGCTGCGGGCTGTCCGGGCTGCGGGCTGTTGGGTTGCCCGGGGCTGTCGGGCTGTTGGGCTGCCGGGCTGCGGGCTGGGGGGCTGTAGGGATGATGGATGAGGGATGGGGGGCTGTAGGGATGTTGAGGGAGGGAAGAAGGGATGGATGGATGTATCGCTCGGTGTGAGTCGGAAGGGGAACTGTATGGGTAGAAGGGAGAGGGAGGGTGGGTTGAAAGGATGGAGACAAGCAGTGGCCGGAAGTTTTGCCGGATATAAATAGGGGTGGCCGTGGTTCGAGGCAGAGTTTTAGGCGTGGCCATGCTCCTGAACCTATGTTAACAATTTAACCTCATTTATTGGGCTTTTTTCTTATCAACTTAGATTTGATAGAAAATGTTTTCAACTTTTGTTGACTGAATTTGTTTGAAAAAGTGGGCTTCTTAACACATGAATACTACTGTGTAATATCCGTTTTCATCTATATTTAAGAAGTACAATACAAGACAAGCACAAGTTTCATTTGTGGGCCATACTCCATTATACTTTCTGAATTTGCTAAGGGCCGATTCAAAATGACCCACGGGCCGCATTTGGCCCCCGGGCCGTAGTTTGGACACCCCTGGGTTATGTCATAAAATGCTCACCATTAACCTTTTTGTTTTGCTTTCTTTGGCAACAGGAGGCTTACTCAGTGGCACGCCAGTTCAACCTGATACCGCCTGTGTGTGAGCAGGCGGAGTATCACTACTTCCAGAGGGATAAGGTGGAGGTGCAGCTTCCTGAGCTCTACCACAAGATCGGTCAGACTCTCACCAGACTCTCAGCACTTATTTATCTTTATTTCTTGTTATTTAAGGTTCACCCTGTTTTATTTCAATCTCTTCCCCTATCCCAGGTGTTGGAGCCATGACCTGGTCTCCCCTAGCTTGTGGATTAATCACAGGGAAGTACAGCGATGGTGTGCCCGAGTGCTCCAGAGCAGCAATGAAGGTCAGTTTGATTTGACTAGCCCTCCCTTGGGATTTCTCTCACTAGAAATCAGCCTCGATGTCATTCTCTCCCTGATCAGTGGGGGAATTGAAGTGTGAAATCAGTACTGTATCAACGCTTGTCTCCATTTCCCTCCCGGTGAAGGGATACCAGTGGCTGAAGGAGCGAGTGAACAGCGAGGAGGGCCGCAGGCAGCTCGCTAAAATCAAGGAGCTCCATCTACTGGCCGACAGACTGGGCTGCACCGCGGCTCAGTTAGCCATCGGTACGACCAGAACATATCTACCAGAGCCTTGCTTTCTTATTGTTGTGTGACTGGAGGTTAAACTTTCTCAGATTTACTTTTTTTCCCAATCTTAAATCTTTTCCATGGTACAAAATGATTGATTCAGATATTTGTTCAAGTGCATTCATTGATTGTGTTAAGAGAGATTAGGCAACCGTTTTAGTGCTTTACATACATTTGTCCTGTCTGACAGTGGGCATCCACTATATTGGTCAGTTGCAATTACAACATTACTTTCCCCCATTTTTCCGTTTGATCATCAGTGTCTATTTTTCAGTCCACTAATCGATCATTTCATTTAAAAGACAAATCTGAAAAAGAAGGTTTCTCCACAAAGAATTTCTGCAAAAGCACCACTTTCTTGAGATGTGCTCAAAAAAGGTATTCAGCATGGAATAATTACTTATTGATTTAATAAATCTTAGTCCACTATTTAACTAATAGGGCAGTTATTTTTTTATTTTTATGTGAATGTGAATTTGTCCAGAATGAATGCTTGCCTGTCTACTATAAAATGTACTGATTTAGGTAGTAGCCCAAAGTGTATCTGATCAGACCTCGTACTGTTTTGGTATACAGGTTGAATTTGTCCATTTGACACAGTTGTTATGCTGTATCTCTTTTGTACAGCTTGGTGTCTGCGCAGTGAGGGAGTCAGCTCAGTTCTTCTGGGTGTTTCTAATACAGACCAACTACTTGAGAACCTGGGTGCACTACGGGTATTACTTTTCTTTTTTCCTTCCATATTTAAATATCTAACATGACAAACAGAGTATGAAATAAACTATGTCTTACTTGCTCTGTGAAAAAAACAAAACTTCATTGCCTTTTTTTTTTTCTTCCTCCTTGCAGATCCTATCCCAAATGACCCCACAAACCATCGCTGAGATTGATGGCCTGCTGGGAAACAAGCCACACTCAAAGAAGGAGTTGCGCGCTTGAAGATGCAAAACTGAGTGACAGTTTATGTTTTTTCGAAAAGATGAAGAAGACAATGACATTGGGAAACATCTATTTTTGCTCTGCTGTATACTCAACAACTTGCATGTCCTCAGCAACATTATGCTTCCAGTATGTGCGCATATCCATTTTGCGCAGTACATTGTATCATGTATACAAAAAAATAAGATCTCTCAATTGTGAAAAAAACAGGTCATATATTGCTCACTGCCGTGTAAGACTGATTATTTTTACAGAGGTCCATCCACAGGGACAACGAAAGGCTGAAAGATTTGACTCTTGTTAATCAATTGTTCTTAAATAGAAACAAACACCTATGTGCTGAGATGCAACTTTAAAGCGGGAATGGTGCTTTCATTAGACATGTGAGTCTCCTCCCCTCGCAGCTGCCTGTTAATCTGTATGTTTATTACCCAGCATTCAGAGAGCCAAAGGTTAGTACTCATGTGTCTAGCCTGACGTTTCCCATCATAGTGTGCATGTGACTGGTCTGCCACGCCCACTGCTTCACAGGGTTGGGAACAAGGGATTACTTGTCAAGAAAAAAAACTAGAAACAGATCACATGCTTTTTCAAAATCTGGAAAGTGATGTATTACTTTGAAATGACCAAATATTTGTTGCGCATTCTGCAATGATTTTGGCAACCAGCTCAAATGAATAGATTACACTGCAACGGTGACTGATTTTTGGATTGGAGTGCATTATGTTGGTTAATACAATCTAAAATTGTCAGTAGTGAATGAGATTTTGAAAGTAACTTTCCCAACCCTGATGCTTTCTCAGCAGTCTTTTTGCCTCTTCTGTTTGTAAACTGTGCGCATGTCCCTTTAAGAGAGAATATCCCTCACACAGGGTGTAAATGTGGCATGGCTTTTATGGCTTATGTAGATCTGCAGTGCCCTTAAGCCATTTTTTTTTACTCTAAATGGTCTGGCAGTTTGATCCAGGATCTGTCCTGACGGGCACTCTTGCTTTAAAGACTCTCTTCAGTCTGCAGTCACGGCCGTGTGTCTACGTATAATCTTTGTATTGTCCTCAACTGTATCAAAAACATGTTGGCATCACTTCCAACAATGTCGTTCTTGTGAAGAGCATCCTTGTTCCAAAATCAGAGGTTTGAGGCAGTTGGACTTTTCGGGAAGGTCACTGAGCATCTGAAGATTTGGACACACTGTGTTAAAATAGTAGTTTTCAAATGATAGGACATATGAAAAGGCTGAGTTTATCACATGTGATAATACTATTGCCACAGTTCACGTGGGGTAAGATTTAGCAAATGTAACTTTTTTTTGGTGGAAGCCTAAAAATATAGCTTCTCTGGGAGTTGTCTATCTCTGTATATAATTTGTTCCCTTGAGTCTCGCTCCCATGCACAACTGGTTTTTCTAATGTGCATTTTATGTCCTTTCCTTTTAGTTTTGTATTTAGTTCAATTCTTTGTAATGTGAAGGCGGCGGATTTGTTCCTTTTGTGATTCTCCCATGAAAGCAGCACCAATCTCCAGAGCGGGGTGTGTGTGTTTTGATACATGAATTGTTTCAGTTGGTACAAGGTGACATTGTACTGTAAATAGGCTTATCTGTTTGAGATGGCGAGATAAAGGTTAAATATATGAACCATGGAAGAATGTTCTGAAGGAGCGGCTGAAGCGTGGCTCCTCTGTGACTGTGATGATGTTCAGTTGGACCGGGTGTAGCTTCCAGTGTACATAGATACTTCAATCAAACCTTGAACATGTAACTCTGCCTGAATGACTTATATTTTGTCTTGCAACAAAGAGAAAACAAAACAGAGAAGAGACAACTCATTCTGAATGTATCATGTCTGTTGCTCAAACCTTTTCTCATCTAAAGGGACAACGCACATGTTTGAAAGGTATATTTCTTAATGTGTCTGCAGCACCCGTAACATAACAACCTGCAGAGCTGTCGTGCACAGAAGGACTCGGACAAAGGTTATCTGTACAAAAGCTTCCTGCACACGCACACCACACTGAGTCAAAATGTGAATAGAAAGTGAAATAAGATTTTGTATTCGCTATTCATCACCTAAAGAAATAGAGTGTGTATAGCTATAATGTTAGTCAGCTACCATTTGAAATAAACAGTTTATTTGTGCACATGCAGGAATGTTAATTTATGAGCTGCATATAAACAACATATCCCAAAGACTCTAAATAAAGCACATTACCCACAATGCCCTTAGTTTTAGGATTACATTTGCAACTTCCATTAAAAAGATACCGTGTGCTAGGATGTTCTTTCTCAACCTTTAATCGCTCAGATTCAAAATGTTTTTGTAGCAGCTCCGTGAACTCTGCTGCTATGTCCTCATTTTATAAATCTCTGCACTCATAACTTGAACAAGCAAACAGAGACAGATAACTACATTGAACCCTGAACAGGTTTGGTTGCTTTATTTCTACAGCTAGTGAAGCTCTGAATGCACCTTTTGGTCGGCTTCCTGGTGTTAGGCAAATCAAAACATTGATCATCTCCGGGGCTCTGCAAAAACGAGAACTACAAGGAGCTACTTGTGAAATCTCCCACAGACTACTGTTTGTGTAAACGAATACATAGAATAAACCGTTACCTTAATATAACTGCATGTTTCTCATTCTGGCTGTTACAAACTTTTAGCTTTCTTGTATATTATTTTGTGACAAACAGCTTTTTTTACAGACTCCCTCATTATACTGTATGTTTAACAAGGGCTGAAACATACTAAATATCTGATGGCAACATTGAATTGTTTACCATGCGGACATATTGCATATACAGAGCATATAGGCAGGTACCAAATGTGTCTGACACATGTACATACAGTAGGATATATTTCGAAGAATGGTGAGTTGGTTATTAAGAAATTAAAACAATTCTAATTAACAAGGATTTCCTAACTATCAAGTTGGATCAAATTAAATCTTGACCTGCAATTAACTCTTCCTAAAAAACGGTAAGAACTACCAAACCATACAATATCTTCACTGCTTTAGAAAATCAAAATGGTACTCAAACTGTAAACTAAATGGACTCCTCCATAATGTCCCTCGGGCCCCTGAGTCATTCAAATGGATGTTACAGGAACAATGTGAGAGCTGTGAGTCCAGCGCTGATATGTGCCGAGTCCACTGGGACAACACATGCTCACCACAAACACAAAACATCTGCCAGCCTCTCGTTTCTCGACTCCCAAATGTCATCGGAGTGATAAAGGTAACATATGTGTTTATCACCGAGAGCCACCCTCTGATAAAGATTATCATATGTGCTGTAAAATATTGGATTTGTCACCGCCAACACTGTCTGAGATAAACAGGTTTCACTGCATGATTCATTTTTTTCTGGAGAAGCTGTTGGACAAGGTGATGGAAAACAGTCAGAAAGGATGAAGCTGGCCACATATCAGATTTACGAGCCCCAACATTGAATGAATACAGTTTCCTGCCTAGTTGTTGCTTTTATGCCAGTTCATTGATTATTTGAATGGAGACCGTATCTGATGCTGTGTACCAAAGGGTGCATACTGTATGTTTCATTACAACTATAGTATTGAAATGAAGCAGGCCAATCTGTCAGTATGAGTTGAGTGCTCACAGTCAGTGAAGTTCAGGTATTTTATTCCTCTGAGCTGTCCTTTCGCCTCGATTGTTGTCGAAAACACTTAAACACACGCATCAGTGTCAGTGTCAAGCTTAATACTTGGTGAAATAATCCAGAGCTGAAAATAGTCCCAGAGATCCGCAGCATTTACTTCTGTTTGAGGAACGTTTGATAGTGTCCAGCTGTTCCACTTGATTGAACTTACTAAGCCTTAAAAATGTAACTATGTGTTCATGGCCTGTTATGTTTAATAAACGTCTTCAGTAGGAGCACATGATGTCTGGAGGGCGTAAAACAGTAACATTTAATAGTATTTCCATTGGATTTGACAATAATAACATTAACATAACGCTTAACCTTTGAGGTTGCAATACGATTTGTGAGAACTTGCAGTGTACCCGTAAGAGTGGTATTAGTGAATTTTCCTTTGTCAAAGCACTCATTTTAAGCATGTCATGACACTGCTAGTCTCATTGGTTAAATGCAATTTAGCAAACACTACCACTTTCCTAACAGTAGAGGTATCATGTATTTTTTGTGGAAAAAAATAAAGAAAATCCACATTTATCCGCATCTAAAAGGCTCCTTCCTGTCCTTAATTCAGTCTGGCTTTCAGCACATCTGCTGAATCCCATTCCATTCCCCACCGGCCACTATATAACAAAAGTCCTTCACATCACTTTGACATGTCCTCCGTCTCCTTTAGCTGCTGAGGGAATCCAATTATCCCTTCAGCCAATAAAGTGTTCTTCGAAGCTGCTTTTTAAAAACACACCCATGCTGTATATTCTCTCCCGATTCCTATATGATAGTTGATAATTATTTTAAATGTTCTTCTTCCCTACATTCAGTTGTTAAAAGCAATAATAATTACACTATCAGATTAGAAATAGTACAAAAGCAAACAAAAGATTAATTGCTTGATCACAGTAACTTTTATTTTCTACTAAAACACATGTTTCATGCAGGATTGGTCACTTTCCACAACAGCCAACAAAAACACAATGAAACTAGTTCAGAGCCACCTGGAGGCATTTGGCCACACAACATTAGGCAAGATGGACGCAAGGTTGAGTGTGTGCACATTTCTAGAGGGATTATAAATATAGTGAGTCTTCTTCTGCTGTTTCATGCCGTTACATGCTTTCATTTGATAACCAACAGCCAGCCAATCATACCTGGTCATGACACTGCATTAACTTTATGATGCCAAGGGGGAAAAAAAGGTCTGTTAAGAGCACAATAATAAATGCACCTGAAAATAAATAAGAAAACAAAAGAACCAAGTGAAATATTGCTTTGGAAAATAATAATATCTATGTACAGTACAAAGTAGCGCAGAAACATGCTTTTGACAATAAACTCATAGATGTGGTACAGTTTGGTTTGTCTCCTTATTGATTACGGTTGGCTGTGTCAATTAAAGGATTTTAAAAATCTTTTCTGTCTATTTTTGTATGCCAACTTCGCAGCGCGCACTGCGACCTACACAAAGGGCTATGCACTGATAGGCTGCAGCACAGCTTAAGTTTAAACAGTGGAGTAGATAGAAGGCATATGTGAATCAGAGTATACTAAATGTGAAGGAGAGGCTGAGCACGCAGGAAAGTCTACGCTCTACTATACAAGGCCTGCTATGATCTTCATATGAAAATAAAAGAGGTAGGCTGATTCTCTCCACTGCTCAGGATATACTGACAGTTTAATAAGATGCAAAAATGGGCATTGATGTACTTGTCAAACATGCTACACACAAAGCCTGTTGCAAAGATGACAGTCCAGCACAGCATGCTTGAAATCAGATGCCCAACCGATTAAAAATAGTTTTTCTTTTTCTTACACACGCTGCTTGCATATCAATACAATAAGACTTGGATTATTTTTTCATGTAAACGAGGAGACAACAAAACACACGACTCATGCATGCTTTAATCTCCTGACTGTAGAACAACAGTAAACACAGACGGATGTTACTGCACAGAATATTTAGTAGCCTTTGCTTGGATTTTTAGGTTGCAGGAGAATGTTAAGAAAGCTTTGTTGATAGAGAAAAAAAAGCAATTCAGCACATTTTCTTGTCTTTCTTACTGCCCGTCTGCATGACATCATTGAGGTTAAACGACATGAACGCAATCTGCTCAAGTTCACTCTCTTTCCCGCACTCCATCAAGCACGAGAACTGATCCTTGTCTCCGTTGTAAGCCAGGTCTGAGTATCCGCTGGGCCCGCTGTGGATGATCCTGGGCCTGTCCCACCCTGATGAGTGCAGGGGGGATCGGTTCAAATACACACCCATGTCCCTTCTACTAGACTTGTTGGTCGGGTGGATGAAGAGGAGCCAGGTCTGCGTGTCTGGAGACAAGAGCGACGTGCCACAAGCTTTGCTTTCAGCGTCATCGTTGGGGACAAATTCGGGGGCAGGGAAGCCGATGACGCTGCCCTGACAGCCTGAAGGCGGCTCCACCAGCTCTGGAGCAATGTGGGGTTTGTCAAAATACACACCGCTGTTTTCACTGAGGGCCTCACACCTGTGGCCCCCAGTGTTACGAGCATTGCAGTAAAGATGACTCCTGCCCTCGTGGTCTATGATCTCTGCCATTTCACACTCACATGACTTTTTTCGAAGCATCTTACCTATATGCCACGTCTGGCCAAAGTCCTCGCTATAAACTGACAGTGCACGTGGGTAGACTGTGAAGGGAATGGGGTAGGAGCAGCATCTGTAAGGGACGTAATAGGCGTACGCTGGGATGATCAATCTGCCGTTCTCCAGCTGAACACCGTGGCCCGGGCCCACAGCGAACGTGGCCCACTTATGGATCGTTTCACCAATCACACTTTGTGTTAAGTCTCTCGCTTGACTCCAGGTTTGCCCGTCATCGCTGCTGCTAACACAGCAGAGGCGCGTCTTGTTCTTACCTGTGAGAATCTGCCTCAACTCTGTGGTGTTTCCCAAGATACCGATGAAAAATAAAAACAGTGTTTTGCTGTTTTTTTCGTATACAGGGCAGGGGTTCATAGTGCGGTGGTTTGGGAGGCATGCTGTTGATAGCTCCTGACTGGACGACCACTGAAAAACATTACAAGACAAGAGTTAGAAAAGATGAGCATAGATCACGTTACCAGGTATCAGTATTTAAGCAAAGGTTAATATGCAAGTGAATAATAACCTGAACAGATCCATCATCCTTCAACATTCCTCTTCTCATAACAAGGATTTTGGCATCATGGTCACAGGGTGAGGATCTTTTCTCTGCAAAGGCGAGGAAGGTGTGACTGTGCCTCAGATAAATGAGAGCAGGGATTCTGTATGTTATCCCACTTGGCTCCTTTTCAAACAAAGTTGTTTTGACTGGTTCATCTCCACTGCGACTCTTTGATGGTGTATTTCCCATGGTGGATCAGATTTCCTGCTAATTGAACATGTGCCAAATAATATGAAAAGTGTTGGTTTGGTATAACAATGTTGAGACAGAAAGAGTTCACAGTCCAACAGCTCCTCATAGACACATATGACAGCGTTGTGACAAATTGCACATAACGTATAGTGTGCATGCATAATAAAATGCTCACCTTCACTTGTCACTCTTCACATTTGACACCCTTGATCTTTTCGTTAACGGCATTATACCGTCTAATATCACGCCATGAAAGAGACCTCTAATTTTCACGACACTGATGCTATGGGTCCATCTGAAAAGAAGACAGCTCTAAAGCGAAACATACACTCTCTGTTACTTCCGGGTTCGCTCAGACGTCTTGTTTAAAAATACATACGTAAGCTAGAACTTTAGTTTCAGTTTTAATTCAAGCATTCCTCGCTTACTCGCGCTTTCACATAACCTAAATGAGATATAAAGTGGCTACTAAGTATTGGAAGACAGGAGTTATCAGAAACACGGACTTATTACGGTGTCCTGGCTCACGCATGCGCAGTGTTGTCAATTCCGTTACGCTAGCTCGCTAAACTGTGTAAAATGAACAGGGGTCGATCGTTTATCCGTCTTTGTAAGTCGTACACCGCGTGTTGTGCATGAAAAACGATGGCATATTCATAACACTATACGTGCAATGTTTTAAAGTACGTTCGCCTGCATGGGCAGACCGTTCTTATTATACATCTGCTGATGCAGACCTCTATCTTACCAGTGAAGTCAATCTTTGACTAACTAGTCTCGCCATGTTTTCTCTTTACCGCCTCCTGCCGGACGGGAGGACGGCTCTCATCTTACATGCTGTTGCTAGGATACAGAGGACTACAGTGAAGCTCCAGACCAAAATATTTTGAAGTATTTATAAATTACCTCGCGAATAGCCTCATTAACACTTACGTGCTAAGTTGTTTGCTGATAAATGGATATCACAAGCAAACAAGATGACTGCAGCGTCCTATAAATGTGATAATGGAGAGAAGAATCTCACCAAATGTTTTCCCACCCCGGACATTGCTCAGCCGGAGGAAAGAAGGTATGTTAAAAACAAAGAAGTTACTTACAATATACATGAAGGCTCCCATACTACAGATTTACACACCCTTTGCTGTCCAATGAAATGTCAAGTTTTTGTTATTGGGATTGTTTGTCATAAATTAAAAAGTGTTTTTTTATGGATGAATAAAAGTATCCTACTTCTTAAGCTAAATATTCAAAACCCCTCTTTCAATAGAAGTATAAATGCACAGTCACAAAGATGAAAACAGGGCTGTTGTTCTAAGCTCATTAAAAGTTATTTTCAGAGAAACATGGTTGTTGTTTTTTTTCAGAAAAGCAAAACTAAAAACACTACTACTACAATATTATATTATTTTATAGAATATGATGTTTTGCTGAGGATTAAACTACCAAGTACTACACCCGGGAGTTAAAAAATAGCACAACATCACAACATTAAAATGCAGCAAATACATTTTATGCAGTAACAATATATATCCAAAAAAGTAATAATAGCAAATTACTGATGAGGCAGGATTTTGACTTTAAAGGAGCCTTTTCACAGTGTGTACTTTGAGGGAAATAACGGATCTGAATAGCCTTTTTCTTCCCCCACTGACCACTATGGTTATTAATTATACATTTGTAAATCTGCATGTAATGTCTGCTGATTATATTTCAATTCAACTTTCCTGTAGCGGCTGGACATTTGCTTGAATATCACAGAACGACAGACGAGCAGAACCACAGGAATGTGCGTAGAAGAATAAAAGAGACTCATGAAGAATGTGGGAACAGCAGGGGGGCTGAGACTCCTCATAACACATTAGATGGGATTTTACTGGTAAGGCTCTGAAACATATTATAGATGTGCTTATTTGACAAAATTGTAGCAAGATGTTTTTTTTCTTTCGGTGACCACAAACAATCACAATTTTCTTTTGTAGCTCCAGTTACATTGTGTTGGTAATCCGTCTGAGCTGTGCTCCGTTGACATCAGTGAGCAGAAACTGAACTCTGTAAGAATGACTTTTCACACATTTTAACTGTTTGAAACTCAGTGGGTAAAACACATTTAATAAGTGTTTCTTCATGTGCACAGGTCAAGCCAGAAGAGCTCAAGGTGTTTGACAATGTAGTTCACGTTGATGCATCTATTAACTCCCTTTCTTTAGGTGATTATTGTATACATCATGCAGACTTTCCTTCAATAAGACGTTGTGCCTCTTGCAAACATGTTTCTTTAAGACAAAGTGTTTTTACAGGGTCTTTCAGCACTTTTGTTTCTTTAAGGCAACTCAATGTGTCATTAAATGGGATCAGCAACATGACGTTTCAAGCTGCTGACTTCCCTCATCTCGAGGTAAGGGACTTTCTCTTATTTAATAGACCACTATTACGTTCTTAAAATTGTATATTTGGGTTTTGACCTGCCACATGGTTAACAATATAACTTTACATGCCCATTTAGTCAAACCATGATATCTAAACATTATATATTCATCCAAAATGTGTTATGAGCTTGTTTCACCTCTGCATTGATCTTAAATAGTGAGAAACAATGTTCATTGCACATGTAGGTTGTGTATATCTATACCTTTATATTATTAAAATTACAGCAACAAAAAATTACAAGGATCGGCTATAATTTGTGTCAAATATCAATCATATTTCCAAATGAAATATTTCAGACCTGTACGCTGCGCATGAGCAACAACTTTACCTTACAATGTCTTTAAATCATTACAGGTTTTGGATTTGTCCTACAACAGTTTGTCTGCAGAGGATATTGTTTCCTTGGGTCGGCTTCCACATCTAAAACGCCTTCACCTGACTGGAAATCAGCTTCGTCATCTTCCTCCTAATCTGGGTTCCTCCAACCATGACCCGTCCCACCTGTTCGTACCTTACTTTTCATTGGGCAGGCATAAAGGCATCATGAAGTGTCAAGTTTATTCTTAACATGTCATCTTTATCCTCAAAATGCCCAACACATCTCCCTCCTCTTCCTCTCCCCCCTTTACCTGGCACTATCACTCTTTTGTAGAATAGGTATTGAGAGTGTCAAGATATTATATTTTATTTAGAGCATTCACACTCCTTACTTAACAAATCCTTCACTTTTGAGCAGATGATACTGTGACAATGCAGATGCTACATTTGTTAATAGTGTTACTGTTTACCTGTTTAGTTTGATTTTACATTTATTCTGGAAAAAAATGTCAAAAGCACAAGAAGATAATTGATCATATCTTGCCAGAGTGGGATTGCTTTTCTGACGTTCACTTCACAAACAGTCAGCTCTGTCACACACAGCTCTGTGTCTTGGCTCTTTTGGGCCTACTTTCCATTTAAAAGCTATTACAAAAAAAAACCTATTATGTGAGTCATGGAAAAGCTGGCAGAATTAAATACAATTAATCTGCTTCAGTGTTTCGAGGACAAATAAGTATCTCACAACATGATGCTGCATCCAGTCTGCTTTTTAAATCTATTATTGCAGAATGTACTTTATATTGATGTTTTGAAGCATATAGGCTACAATATCTTATATCACAATGCCTTTGTGGTTACAGTTAAGAGTATGCAGTTATTCAACTAATAATGATGACAATAATAAACAGTACAAGGGTATGGTGGTTTTGGCGCAGTGGTTAGAGCGTAGATCAAGGGGCGTTGGTGAACTCCAGTTCGAAACCCGCCTCGACCACCACTGCGTCAGGCCGTCGTGTCCTTGGGAAATAAACTATACCCGCATCTGCTCCTGTGGGTAATGTCCACAGTAATGACATTTACATGTCTAATATGTGTAATATGTAATTGTAAAGCGCTTTGAGCACCTGTAAAAGCGCTCTAAATAAAAAATGTAATCCATTATTATTATTATTATGATTTCATAACACAACAACTTGTCTTAAGCGTTACTTACTGTACAGAGAGGCTGCAAACTGCAATGCATGTATATAAAGTTTTCAAATTGACCAAGAGGGGGTGCACAAAATGCTCCAAATTCACACTCCTGAATCTAGTGTAGCAACTGTGGAGACATCTGATACACCTGCTGCACAGCCAGGTTCATACAGAGCAGGAAGTGGTGTGCCCACTAACTGTATGTCGTATGTTACTGTACACATGCATGCATCATCAGTGTGTGTGTGGAAGTCATAGTCTCAGTGAATTGTGTGGCTTGTTCTGTGTTTACAGGCCAGGCGCACAGTTTGGAGCTCTTGAGGTCCTGATGCTGGACGATAACAAACTGTCCTCTGGAGTCTTCAACAGTCTGGCAAACCTTAAGAGGTCATGATGTGGTTGAGGTATTACTCGAGGCAGTCTCTAATGTCACAATGCGTAAACACATCTTATAATGATCTTTTACAGGCTGAAGTATCTAAACCTGCAGGGGAACCATATTTGTGAAATTACATTTTCGGAAATGGAGGGCTATTCCAGGCCTTTTCAGACTTCTGTTGAAGAGCAAACAGACAAAGAGGGTTTTGGTAAATGCTTGATATCATTTATAAATAACCTAACAATGGACCTGCATTAAAAAAAAAAAATCAAAAATCTCTTTCTTCCTTGATCCAGGCCACACTGAGACACATCCTAGTGCTGCTGAAAGATCCAGCTTCCCACTACCTGAGCTTCAGTTTCTCAATTTAGCAAACAACAAGGTGTGTTGGATCAATTGTTCTAATATAGCAAATCCAACCCTTTTTAAAATCAGCTAACATGTCTCATCAGCGTTTCTTCATCAGATCTCTGAGGAGGAAGCGCTGATGGCGGTCGCTCTTTTCCCGATGCTTCGAGAAATTGACATTCACTCCAACCCTCTGACCACACAGAGGAGCGGTAAGGCTTCTCTCCTCCGGTAAGAGTATCTTTCGGAATACTCAATGTTAAAATTGGCTTTATGTCTTTCTTGGACACAGGAGATCCTCCCCTCCTGACCTATTACCTCAACGCGAAACTGGGGATTAGGATCAATCGCAAAAAGACCCAAGAGGCATTGCAGCTCTCACCGAAGGTGTCCACTGACCCTAAATGGAAGGTAACATCCGTTCTGCTTCGATTTTTGATTGTGACCATCTTTACGAGAGTCACTTCATTTGGCGACATCTTTGCGTCACAGTTCATAGAAAGACCCCCCAAAGTGTGGAAGAAGCCCCTGTTGATGGAGGCACCCTGTCCCACCCAAACTCATGTGGAGAAAAGCGAGTCGACTGCAGAGGAAACACCAGAATCTGAGAGCGGGAATTGCAGAGACGACACCTTCCAAGAAAGCACAGAGCACTTCTTTGTTACTCAGGTATGTGCATGTCCAGTTTTTGTGTTTTTTTAATATCCTACCTCTCAAATATGCCCTCAGTGTTATTTCATGTTCAGGCAACACAAGGTCCTGAATTTGAGTGTGATCTTCAAGCTGATGAAAAGGAGATTTCAGCGAACAAAGCCGATACCATTCCTGAAAGATTCTACGAAATGTTGATGGACACAAAACCGAATCCCGATGTGGTGGCGCCTGTCGGTGAGGGCGGCACTTTCTCCTGCAGCTGTTTATTTGTGGACATCTTTCTAAAGCCTTTAAACGTTTGGCTTTACAATTCCCCCTTAGTTTAGGGGAATATTCATGTTTCTTCTTTCAACAGGAATTCAAACAGCTGTTCGGATGCTGGAACACAAACTGAAGAATCTGAATGTTTACAGAGACTCAAAACCAAAACTTGATAGCATCCAGATGCCTTACAGCAAAAGAGAGAAAAGGGTCTCGATATATTGCATTCACCCTTAATATTACTGTCAAGTTGAAGTAAAGGGGCGATAAAGAATAAAAGACGTCGTTATCGCCTTTGTGTCCTGACTTTTAAATCTGTTCACAGATTAAGGAACTTCCGCCATTGAAGCCGATAAAGCAGCCAACTGAAAGGGTGGATAGACTGATAAAGGAAATGAAGGAGAGTACAACGATCAGAGAAGTCCCCTTAAGTATGAACATTTCTGATACAGTGAATGTCCGCTAACTCTACGTGTCATGGCCTTTCTCTATATAACACTCTGTTCTCTGCAGGCAGGGCCATACACGGCACCGGTGTTAACAAACAGGAGCAAAAGGAAGCTCTGTCGCTGCTGAGGGACATTAAGACAAAGCACAAGATGGTCCATAAGGAAACTATGGAACGAGCAGCCAGCATAGAGTCTGAGAGAAACACCAACCAAAACGGAGCTGAACCCCCACCTGTACAGACTCTCTAATACATATTCAACCTCAGATTAACTGGGAATGTCTTTCTTCCTTTGATAACATTTCCTTGATGTTGACATCACAACTGGTGTGAATGGAATGGGTGAGAAAACCAACCTTGTGTGAAATTGTAAGTGCTTTCATATCGCTTTGCCTTTATTAAGATTGATGGCTCATAGCAACGATGAAACTGAGAAGCAAGGTGGAACAAAATATTGTCTTGTGTTTAGACTTAAAAAGGACATGTTATGCTCATTTCCAGGTTCATATTTGTATTTTGTTCCTCTACTGTTTACATGCTTTAATGTTCAAACAGCTCTTTATTTGTCGAGCCTTTGCAGACCAAGTACATGCACAGAAACCTTTATAGCAGGAAAGGAGAACCCCAAAAAGCATAATGGGGCTTCTTTAAGTGGGAAAAAAGATTTTGAAGGAAAATGTAATGTTTCATCTGTGAAACAGATTGGGGAGACATGTGCCTTTAATGTGCCGTTTCATTTACTTCACTTGTTAATACACGTAATGGCCAAAAGTAGATTTTCTTCAGCTGTTTACACATTAAAGTTACTCAGAAGAGCCATTCCTCCTGCTGTTATGTCATAAACCACAAATAGAAAACTATTTAGAGAAAATCCTGATACTTTTTTTCTCTAAAAACTATTTTAAAGAGAACATTTATCAGGAGACTATTTATTTTGACTTGCCTTCCAGGAAATACTGTAATACTTAATACTGTAGGCAAAAGTTCATTTGAAACAACAAACCTATTGTCTAGCAAGGGATCCTTATGTCGAATCCTTTTGTTGGATCTGGCTGTGAACATCTGTATTGAGCAGGAACAAGAATATTTAGTTGTTTGTAATCTAAGCAGACCGCTTCAGTTCAATATCTTTCAATATCAAATCTCTTATTAACCCTATGGTTGAAAGGTCATGTGTGACATCTCCTGCAGGCTTACAATAAAAACGTCATTTATTTCTGGTCATGTTCTGTTCGTTCCCCTTGTGACTTCAGCCTCCTCTTACATATGATTTAAATTCTGCAGAGCAGCTTGCACATGTGGAATGCAGCTTCAGCCCAGGTGGAATAAATCAATACGCACTCTGCAGATATTTCATGGGAATATACATGATCATATTCATGTCTGCTTGTTTTCCTGCTGCTGTTGAGTATCATATATAATTCATAGCAAGAAAATGGCTCTGTGTACGCAGCCAGCAGATTATATTTATACTTTATATAGGCTGTCAACCGGTGATATTTATTTACATTTTAAAGATTTGTTCTCCAAACATTTTGCAATATCTTTTTGTATCTTCTCCTTTTAAAAGACTTCATATTTCATCTGCATCAATTTCCAAATTATTTGCTTATCATTTTTCCAAATAACTAACCAGATTAAAACAAATGGCCACGCTTCTAATGACACAAATAAAACTGAAAGCAGTAACTTAGTTAAGATGGAATTTGTTTTCTTATGTTAGGTTACCAAAAGAGGACCCTGAACAATCCGAAATATTAGAAGTAAAATATTACAACAACATATTTGATCTAAGAGTACGGTGACATTGACATTTGACCCTGAACAGTGTTTATTTGGTAAATAATTTCATTTTTACATTTAAAGACAATCTCCTGAATCAGGCACACTTAGCCTTCAGTCTGTGGGTCTGGTTGGGATGTTTTCATCTTCATATGATGAATGGTGATGAGGACAATGTGCCAAATAACAAAGAATAGACATGCTGCAGAAATACAACTTTCAAGCTCTACACAGCAGAGCTTATCTGTGTTACAAAAATATCCCACAGTGTCTGACGTCACAGGTACTAAAAAGATATGATGCTTAATGTAACATTTATTTTTCTCATAATAGCTGTATTTGTTATGCTGCATACAGGCTCGCTCAAGTGCAACTCAATCCTCTTCAAGCCAAGTCAAATGTCCTTCTTCTAAGACTTGTTGTTGCTGCCAGTGACATAATGGAGTTGTTCTTCAGCCAGTGAGTCCTGCCATTGTTTTCCCAAAAACAAAACCGCTGTTACTAAGTCATTTTAAAGTGATAATTCAATACTTCAGGTTGCATAAGTGCAGTGTTTTCATTCAGCACTTACATCATTCTAGAAGAAAATAGCCTTTTGTTTTCAAAGTTTCATCCAAGTGAGTTTTCCTCAGTGTTGGGCAATGATCGGTCACAGGAGCGGCTGTTATATTTCAGAAGGGACTCACTGACTTCAGCACAGACTCATAAAACTTGTAAAAAAAAAATCTGAAACCATTTTTCCTAACAGAAACACGAGATGGTGATAACAGTGTTTGGATGAATACCTTTCTGGTTCTGTCACCAGCTATGTTGTGATGAATACACCTTGTTTTGTAGCTTGTGGTTATTGCTCTCCCTCCCATAGTTACATTTTCTGTGTCATTTCTATACATAATTAATACCAGTTGATCATTTGTTTGAACTATAAAGTAATCAAACAAAATGTGGGTTCTTAGCTTGCATTATCTTTTAATGCATCACATTACTCCTGGTCACAAAAGCTCACCTCTACTTTTTCCCTCTTCTCTTCAACCCTGCAATTACTCGGCATTACAGACTGTATAGTGAATTAAAAATAATCAACAACAACAACTTCCCTTTTCAGTCTTACCGGGGATGAGGTGATCATCTTTAAACACCGAAGGAGCCATGTATGTTTATTGTTGGCATGTTATATTATTTTGTTTATATTCATCATGTAACACTTGGTGAAGATGACAAGCTGCACGGGGTGTATAAATAGGGTCTGGTATTGTACAACCGCTTGATAAACATCCAGCTAAACTTCATCCAACGTCAGGAAAATAATATTTTTTTAAGATTGCCTTTAAGACTTTCCTGTGTATTAATGGCAACTGCAAAGACGATATTGAGACATGTAAATTGCCATTATAAACACCAATTTTAAAGCTGGACTCCAGTGCTTGTGTATTGCACTTTCATTAAGTTGGGGGACTCAAAAGAGACAGAAATATCCTGACTGTAACTCCCTTTTGTTCAAAACACTGGATCCTACACTTTCCACGATGCAACTTCCATGAGAATGTTTCTGTCTGGTATCATATTCAGACTTTACACGTCAAGACTGCAACACAGCCCTAGATGTTATGACTATGAAGTCTCTATATCCAAGCCAACATATCCCTGAGGATATCACCGTTTCCTCATTAGTTCTGACTTGATGATGTTGTACAACCATTTCCATTAAGTGATGTGAACTCTAATAGTAAACCGGAGGTATACTCCTTCACTGTTACTTTGATTAACTTTTTAAAATGTAACAATGTCACGTTCTTGCTATTCAAGCAGAAATCGGGCCTACTGATATTTTTGAACTTATAGATTTCAAGCATGCTTAACAAATGAAAACAATCTATTGATGTGACAAATCTCTTCAAGACTGACAATTACTTCACAATCCACACATGGCTGCAATTCGTTTCCTACACATATGTTCATGTTCCAGAGATTTCATTGAAATGATCACAAGGTTAATTCTAGAGTGAAGCCAATAGAGATACATATATGAAGCTCAGCGCAAGTTCAGGCAAGAAGACCTATCACTCCGTATTGCTCGTCATGGCAATACTCGCTCCCTCCACTAGATGACAGGGAGCGCCACTCCTTAGCTAAACCTATCACCTCCCTCCATTCACAAGCCTAATTATCGCACCTGTTAATCCCTCTATATATGCTCTCCCTTTTTCTATCAGCTGTCTTTCAGGTGTCAACGCGCACCCCTCCTCCACCCCTTCGCCTCCTGCTTCCAACTCAGGGCCAAGCTCAACCTTCTCCCTTCCAACCGGACCTAACCACCACCACCACCAGGTCTAGACCCAGGGGGGTTCATCGGAAACGGTTCTTTCCCTTCCCGAATGATGTCCTACAAAACCTGGGCCTAATCGCCAAAACACATTTCATTTCTGTTTCTGTTATAAACTGTCATCATTATGTTTCATTTATATAATGTGACCGATAATAAACATGTATTCCATACATCACGTCTCTCCTGATTGAACTACTATTATTTGTACCGGACCCTTCCTCACAATAACATCAAAGCAGAATAAACAGCCACAAAGGCTCCTTTGTGTGTTCCCCATGTAACCTCTTTTGTTCTTGGAATAACAAACTGATGAAGTGAGTTATTAACTGAAAACACATTTTCATGCTCTCAGTGATATACAGACTCTGGCAGGAGAGGAGAGATACCCTGTCCAAGAGGGGGAACGAAGAAAGAGACGAGGAGAAGGCATAGATGGTCTGCTATGTTAGGCAAGACGGATTGTTGTTTATAAGGTTGGTTTCTTTGTGTACTATATTTCAACGCAGCACATTCTCACATCTGGAGCAGTCATCGTTACAATAAAGCCTTTAGAAATGTTTGTGTAAAATGTGTTAGACTCTCAAAATGAGGGCCAACTGTTAAGCCTGGATAAAAACCCTGTGGAGGCTCAGGCATCACATTTGGCTCAGGGAAAAATAGGCCTGACTCAACACTCCTCATTAATCAGTGCCAAAGAGTTCACTGCGGACCGGACCTATTCATTAGTTCTTTGTGATGGGACAATTGAACTGTAACACACTTATCATGTAATCCTGGAAAGGGCTTGAATAATGTGGATGGCATCTGAAAACGAGGACATTATTTGTTACAGATCATAACCGTTGTTGTTGTTTCATCCCGTGAAACAACAGATCTCACTGTGGTCTGTCTTTAATGGCTTACAGTCACTACGAGCATGTGTTGTGAACACTAAACTGAGAGTAGGTGACCAAGCTTTTAATGACATGTATGCTTGTGTTGTCCATGTTCTTTTGGCCTGACTCCAATCTTTGTCTCAAAGGATCAAGGCCAACTTAATTAATTAGAGTGTGAGGGTGTAAAAAACGAGTTTTCTTTATAGATTTCGGAAGTATTTCCATGAACTATAAACTCAGGGGTTATGATGGGCGCCTTAATCAGTTATGAAAGCAAAACATCTATCAGACTTAATTAACTGAACACAGTGTGGCTCCCTTTGAATCAAAAGACCGCCTGGTTGATTTGGAATGCTTCAGTTCCTCTCAAACACAGTATGCATTAGAGACCTGTTGCAGCACATTAAACATTAATGTATTCAATAATACTTCCTAATACAGTGTGGTTACCACAACGTTGAAAGTAAAGCTGTTGGGAAACCCTTTAAAGGGGCCCCAAAAGGCTAATTTTCAGGTTCATACTTGTATGTTCTGCCTCTTCTGTGACATATCTCCATGATTTGGGGGTGTGTGGCGCAGTGGGTTGAGCGCCGTTGGTGTTCGGATCAGGGGGTAGGTTCAAACCCCACTGCAGTCAGCATGTCGTTGTGTCCATAGGCAAGACACTTTAACCCAAATTGCTCCTGTGGTGATTGTCCACAGTATTGAGTATGTAAGTCGCTTTGGATAAAAGCGTCTAATGTTCAAAAGCTCGTTATTTGTCTCATACCGCCTGTGCTGCAGCACCTCTTTTCACCCTCCGTCTGAAACCAGAGTCCAGTCTGCTCTGATTGGTTAGCTGGCCGGCTCTGTTCTGATTGGTCAACCGTTAAGAGATGTCCCGCCCCCCATGTGTTGGAGCGCTAGCCAATAGCAGCACCAGTCTGTCTTACATAGTGATGTCACTAAGTAAACTAAGTAGTCAAATGGAGGCGTTTCAGGCGGGGGGGGGGGGGGCACATGGATTGTAGTCCTTGCAGATCACTTACATCCACAACAAGCTACATAACACACTACAGGAAAGGGAAAACCCCAAAAAGCACAATGGGCCTCTTTAACACTTAATATAAATCTTTCCTGTGACATGCATGGATGATGTTCTGCGACGTATAAAACACGATGCGTTAATATCACAACAATGGCTCCGACGCGCCTCAGATACTGGGCAGAGTCATGACCCAGAGTCTCATATTCTATGTCTCACTGAACCTGGGTTACAGGGTGGGGGGTACACACACACACACACACACACACACACACGCACGCACGCACGCACGCACGCACGCACACACACACACACACACACACACACACACACACACACACACACACACACACACACACACACACACACACACACACACACACAGAGAGAGAGAGAGATGACCGACTGCATGATGATTTATAACTACCGACTGCCCCAGCTGTTACAATTGTTGGAGCCAAGATTAAGCATGCATGGCTGAATTGGCCCATGAGACAAATTCAAACATCCACAAAATGAGGACTGATTTTCCATCAAAATAGAAAGAGTCATATGGAAATATGCAGCGCAGAATGCAGCATGTTTGCTGAAAAGCAGTCTTGTTTTAAATCTGGACACTGGATACTCATCATTAAATGAGCTGCATGGGAAAAGGGCAACGAGAACATTTTAATTTAAGTTGGCACTTGGCAGCAATAAAGTAGAACAGACCTTTCTCACCCCTTTGACGTGATTATCCGCTTTGAACTAGAGAGGCTGTAATAGTCTGCCAGGCCCAGCAGCTTACACAGAAATATGACAGCCTTTGAGTGAGAGTAATGAAGGCGTACAAGGGGAGTGCGGCCGTTTCAAAATATTGTTTCATGCCTTTAGTGAGAGAGCTGTCTGGCGCTAAGTGTGAAAGAAACACAATGAGTCATTGTGAAGGGGAGGGGACAGGGAGAGCACGTCGGGAGGTCACAGAGAAGGGAAGCAATATTAATCTGAAGCCCACTCAGTCTACACAAATCTGCAGTTGCACTCGAGCTGAGTCATGGGAACCGCAGTGATAATTTGACACCTGTTGACCAAACAGGCCTCCGGACAGACTGCACACTGTGCTGCTCGGGAAAAGGACTCATAATCATGCTTACATCATTATCTCCATGACATTGTCTCGTATTATTTAACGTATTGCTAAAATGACAATGTGTAAAAGGGTTAAAGATGCAAAACAAAAACAACAACACCAAAATCAGGCACACAGTGGTAGCCACATATCACAAGGTACCCTGCCGTATAAGACACTAATCTTTAGTGTATTTTGTGTCTTTTGATTGTGTATATATAGGTATATAAATGTTTTTTATATATTTTTATTTTTGTATTCGGGATTGTGGGAAATGGTATTTCGATCTCTGTCTGTTTACACAAACTGAAATATTGACAATAAAGTTGACTTTGACTTAGATTTTCTTAAAAAGGGACAATAATTTGCAACATTGATTCAATAAACTCATAAATATATATTGCGGTAATAAATCAAGTGAGAAGTCATGTTATTTTCTCATAGACTTCTATGCAATCACGTCTCTTTCTGCACCAATTCCCTTCTAGAAATGAGAGGTTTAGGGTTGATATTGGGAAAATATTATGTGTGTTTGAGTTTGGGGTGTGGGAGGCGAAGAAGGTTTTAACGGCCGCTTTGGATTTTCATGCCTCTGATAACATTTCATCTCCAGCTGGAAAACAGTTTATCGGCCATATTAGAACCGCTCTGCTGCCGGCCATTAATGAATCAGCAAATAGCTTTGAAGCAATGCCTTCAAAGACAACTCTGAGCTCTATAAGCCATGTCTTAAATGATGACTGTGTTTGACTTCAATTAGTCCACTATATATAGACACCATAAACCAATCACACAACAATTTTGACTTGTGTAAAACACTGAATAACTTTATGGGTTAAAATTGTAAGCAGATGTACAGAGTGCATTCAGATATATCGAATATGAACACTTTAAAAACGAAATATTTCTGGTATGTGGATTGGTAGAAAGTCATTAGTGTATAATAACAAACCAAATCCTGTGGCTGCATAAAAATAGCTACACAATGTCTTCATGCTCACATCAGAAGGATTAGGAAAAGGCTGTTTTCTCGCTCAAAAACAAGCAGCTTCGGCACAGCCCGGTATTGGCTGACATATCAAACCCTAATAAAATGACTCTGGATGCAAAGAAATGTAAATGTATATACAAAAAGCATTCAACAAAACAAAATACATTGACAAAGCTCTGTTTGTATTAACAATAAATATGTTGATACTCATATAACAGCCTTAGAAAACCTTTACATTTTGAACAGATGCCTAAAATGCTGATCCCCAAAGGTCCTCAATCATCCAAAAGATTCACACTGAGGCCGTCTCCTGCTCTAAACTCTGATCTCTATACTCCACAAAACAAAACCACATTTTAATCAAGAAAGGTGTTAGAACTATCTGCTAGTTGTGTTTTGTAACTTTAAAATATGTGTGATGGTTAAAAACACGAAAAACAATATTATAATTTTGAAATTCCACTTGTAATACAGGAATGACGCAGGACATCCAAGTTCAACATACATGAATAAAGTATTTACTGTATGATATCCATGTAGTTATTGGTCGATACAAGGAGTGTCACGGGAGTAAAACAACCTTCAGGGTGAGCATACGTCTTCCGTCTGCTTGGGATTTAAGTAAGTCACCATCTCCCGAATGCCGTCTTCACAGATTGTCGTCTGAGGAGCTGTACTCAAATGTTCCCCCTCCTCTTTAAACTTTTTCCACGTCTCTGAAAAACAAACCGGAATTCACATTAATCCGTCATACTAAAATAGGTCGTTTTGCGAAATAAAAAAAGGCATAGAACAAACCTTCATTAAGTGTCGTCAGTAATGTGTAATTTCCTGGATTATCCACAATATTTTTTTTTTCAACGTCACCGATATCCATTAGTTCTAAGACACCTGTATAAAGGAAGAATTCAGATGAGAAACATTTAAAAGTGTTACAGAAGAAAGACATGGACAACAACGTGGGAGTAACCGATATTCACAAGGTAGCCAAGGTTGCTTCATTTTACTCTAAATGGGACCATCATTTCTTAAACAAACACCATGCTCTATTGAAAAATACTTGAATTAGCAAAAGAGACTTCAAAGTCATCAGGAAATGGTTAACGGAGATGATAAATAAAGGGAGAAGTTGGGTCATTTTCTCATAGACTTCTATACAATCAGACTTCTTATATGCAAACATTGCAACGCCCCCTGCTGGCTATCAGGGACAAAAGGCAGGTTCAAGGCATCTTCACATTGGCTCGAAAGACTGCCTGCTGGCTTCATAGTGGTCAGAGTGCTGTCAATGCTCTCTCATCCAACACAAGCGTAAAACTATTCATTTGATATGGTTCTCAGTTACAGTACCTTCTACAGTCTTCCATACTTGCACTTCGACCTCAGCAGTACTTTGTTTTTCAACAGCAATGATCCTGACCGTGTCGGGTGGGTCCACTTTCATCGATGAGTCCACTTTATACACTAAGACGTTGCTTTTATGTCCAGTATAACACTGGGTCTGGTTACGTTCAGTTTTACGTTCTAAAGCAACAAAAACAGACACAAGTTTATGTTGATGGTGTTCTAATCAACATCATGTCAGTGTGAACACTTCATTATGTTATGAGTCGTGTTTGTTTACCTGGACAAGTCTTGCAGCACTTTCCTGCTGATTTCATAGGATGTTGGCATGGGTACTGGCTGGGACAAGTGATGCGCTTGCAGTCCTGGAGGCCATCAGTACAAGTGCACAGGATGCATTCCAGGACCTTGCCCAGAACTGGGTGCCACATGTCTCCATGAGAGTACGTCTTGCCATTGTAGGAACACGCTGAGAGAGATGGGAAACAGCTGAGGGTTGCACTGCGTATGGAAGCGATCGTAAAGTTGTAAGGAACATGACTATAAAATCAAATACCTATACTGGATCGTTTTGTTAGGACCAAGTCTCACCTCTATGGTGTTTCCTCTGCAACAAAATCTTCACGGTGGTCTCTGAAGCCCCTTTGAGGTTGAGTCTAGCGAAGCCTCTGGGAGCAGCCCTGACCCTGGGGGGAGTCGCACGGTCGGACCGCACCCTGCCCGGCTCTCCAGAACACTGATCCACTGAATGCCTCTTTTATTAAAACAGATAGAACAAAACACGGTTATCCTTCATCTAGCCCTCGGCTTTCCTGGCTTTCTCCATGAGTGATGGCTAAAGGAGCCTCACATTTAGTTCATTAATCATAAAAGTGTATATCTTTTGATTTTGATTTGATTTTTGAGTTGATATACTTTATTAATCCCCGTGGGGAAATTGTTTCTCTGCATTTGACCCATCCTAGTGTTAGGAGCAGTGTGCTGCCATTTTGAACGGCGCCCGGGGAGCAGTGTGGGGAACGGTGCCTTGCTCAGGGACACCTCGGTAGCACTTGGTCTTGCCGGGACTTGAACTGGTGACCTTCCAGTTGCCAAGCCAAGTCCCAATCGACTTCGCCGCCACCACCGCCCCCAAAATATCCTGGCTCCAGGTCTCTGAAACACGGCCCATATCTCAGATTTGTTTCAGCACTTTGAATAGAACACGATGTAATTCAACCTTTTTATCAGGCCAAGGGGATCTTAAGGGGAAATATTTTTTAAAAGCCTTCTCTTCAAAAATCACAGCAAAATTGATAATTCAGAAAGGATTTGACTAATTGTATCCCCCCCACACACTTTCCCACAGAGGTCATAGGTCAGTGTGAGCATGCAGGTACCTCAGTGTTGTGTTCAAGGACACTACATTTCAATATATTTCCAAAAATAGGCATGTTTCATATGACAGCCTTAGCAAAGACATTAGTTTTATGATAAATCAGCTAGCACATACAACGCCTCTGTTCAGTTGCTGGTTTCCCTCCTCAGTTGATGAGGACCCACTTGTGCCAGTATCTAAAAGACCAAGGAGAAAAGAAACAAGTGTGAGGACATTATAATCAACATTGAATAGATTTAAATTCAGTTGCTAATTATCATCGTAACAATATGATCACATCAAGGAGTTTCTTTGTGTTGTGATTTACAGTGGAACAAACTGCATTACTTAGAACATCGTTTTCGATAAGTGGTTTAATTTCAATGTTTTATATTTGTTGAAAAAATTATGTCATATGCATAGGCTAAAACATTTGTTTGTAAAGGTTAGATAAAGAGTAAACCAGTGTGTGAGCTTGGATGGGTTTGAGTACCTTTACACACCAAACAGCAGGTGTCTGGGACGGAGACGGCAGAGGAGCAGGTGATTGGTTGGCATGTTTTCAGACCGCAGAAGATATTTCCATTCTGAGAAAGAAAATGTCGAACTTTTTATATTATATAAGTCCAGAGGCCAAGTCTAGAGTACTGCAAGGTTTCTGCAGGCCTCTCTTGACCTAGTGTCTTAGAGATCCAATGTTTTTTTAAAAACAACTTAGCAAAGACATTTGTTTAGCTTTTCATGGAAATTGATTAAAACGTAATTTTCCCGCACAAGCAAGGTTCTGTCCTATCAAAAACATGCAGAGAATATCACAGTCATACGAAAAGCTGTGAGGATGTTCCATTACAAGCAAACCTGAAGACAAACTGCAGAGATTAAAATGATAACATATACACTAATAGATCCATGGCAGGAAAACATTAGGATAATGGTGATTTGCAGGGAGTCTTTTTGCTAATTATAGTGTTAAGACTTGTCTCCTTGGAAACATCTGTGAACAAACACCACTTAACAGCTCAAATTAACTCCTCTCATCATGGGGCTTTTAATGGAGGAAACCCCACAGTGAAGTTCATTTACTTATTCTTTCTGATGTTGGCTCTTTCTGATAGGCATGCATTTTCTTTTGCCAATCACAACCAAGCTTCGCCAACACATGAACCAAAGCAAGTGCCATTACTTGCTACAATATACATTTAATTATACATTTATACTTTCACTGCATAGCAAAGCAGTTATGAGTCCTAGGCAAAGATGCTATCCAGGCATATATGCAAAAAGTTTTGAAAAGTCTAAAATATTGCAATGCTTTATATATGAGAAGTTTTAGAATGAGTTAAATAACCATTTAATAAAAGCAAACTTAAAGGCTGTGGTGGAAAACATTGGATATGCTGTTGAAGAGGGAAATTGCTAATTAAAAGAGGATTTGGGAAACTACATATTAACTATTAATTGGGAATTTATTTTATTGCTAAAATAGGAATATATTTAAATATTCAATAAAATGTATGTCAATTTCTTTGTTTGTTTTTTGGTCCATAAAACACACCATCACTTTGCTCTGAAAATTAGTATAGTGAATGTTTTACAGATTAGGCTACATGTTTGATTAAAACTTGGATTTCGTAAAAAAATATCAATATAATATATATATAAGTAGTACATTAGATGCAACTCACAGAGCATGTGCACACGACACACTGGTTGCTCTGCTTGGAGGGGAAGAGGTCGAGCTTGGTGAAGGTCTCCCCCGGCTGATAAACACTCCCGTTGTACCTGCAGGACTTCACTGAAGCTCTCAGCCCTGCAGGGGTCCTGGGCTCATCTGAGGAGGACACACCACACAGGACAGCAGGCCTTAAAGTCACCAGCAGAACTCTAAAGCTCAGATCTGATAGGACCATTAGAGGACGTCTACCTGTGCATCTGGGACAGCACTGCTGAGGCTCAGCTACTGGGTGTTCACAGGGCAGAGCAGGGCACTTGATCGTTTTGCATTTCACATGGCCTGTCTAAGAGAGAGCAATATAAGAGTTCAAAAGCACATTCAAATCACATACACAGAGTTATTCACAGTTTTAGAGCAGTATATGCGGTGGAACACATTTGTACAATCTAGCCTTTTAGGAAGCAAACTCTCTGCTGCACTTTCTCACTGGATTTTAACCTGTCACCTGATTGTGTGTTGAATTTGCACTATCCTCCTTTTAATGCACAATTTAATCGTTATACCTTTAATCTAAATGTATTTTTTACGTTTACTCTATGCTATTTTTTTAATTTGTATGTCTTTTACTGGTAACTGTATTCTGTGTGATATCAATACTCTGGGAAATGACTATGTGAAGCACTTTGAACTGCACTTATTGTATGAAAGGTGCTATACAAATGAAGATCATTATTATATGTAGATGTTTGTATAGGAGTGATATGTAACTGTACAAAGATACCTCTGAGCAGACACAGCGCATGCAGTACATGAATCCAAAGGGCTCCAGATAAGGATGCCAGCTGTCTCCTGGGCTGTATGTCTTGTCTTTGAAAGTGCATACCACCCGAGAACCTGGGTGCCAAAAATGAGCAGGATGAGCTCCATGTGGCAGAAGTGAACATAAAATCAAAAGCACTTCGATGTTAACTATCACAATATTTGTCAAAGCCATTTAGTGAAACCCACAATCAGCTCAAAGTGGGCCATGATCCCATTTGTCCCATTAAATAAGAACCCACAGTGACACAGGTGTTACATGACATTTAAATGTTCTGGAAAGTTCCTTATACAGCTGTAGCCTTGTTTTTATCTCATGAAGTACCCAAGTGACACACCCTGAACAGTCTGGTGGGTCATGGGCCCGGACATTTGATTTTGTGTTCCCATAACAACATGTCCAAGATGTCCATGTGCCAGACTAATACATGTGACAGAAGCTATATTTCAAAAGCTTGTTTTTTGTTGCTAAAGGTCAAATTCAAGCCATTTAAGAATTAAAATGCTTACATAACATGTCCTTTATTACATTTAACCTGTTGTGGAAACATGTTTTGATCAAATTGATATGAAACAAATTAGATAAATATCGCTGTGACTCACATCGGGACATTAACATTAAACTGTTTACAGTAAATCTGGAGTGACACATATGTCACAATTAGAAATATGATTATGATTTGCTCAGTTAATTTAGCTTGTTCAATGATATTTAGTTAATATATTCTTTATTCTTCAATCAAAGAATGTGCAAACTAATGTAAACAAAACAATCATCCTCATTAATTAAGTTATAAGTAAGAGTTACTTTACTATTAACGCCCAATGAGCAATGACACTAGGGGGGGGGGGGGGGGGGGGGTTACTTGTCAGAAATGTGTTCTATATGGTCTATATAGTCTACATTATGTTCCCCTTAATTTTCACCAAAGTAGAAATGGGTGCGGGTTCTTATGGGTTAAGGTAAACACAAGTTAAATTGTTAGTGGCTTCAGTGTATTATATGCACACGTTTTACCACAGAACACCAAAGTTATGTTCAGGGCCATAGAGCAAAATATTCTAAATACAAGTTCAGTTTTGGCTGAGTCCGACCAAACTTTCCTTATCTGAGTCACATTAACATGCTTTTCCTTATGTTAAACCCCTCTGAAGTTTGACCAGGACAGAGTATCAGCTGGGACTTACCTTTCCGGGTTTTCAGCTCTGCATCTGCAAACCAAATGATGAAAAAGAAGAAAAACGTGGACTTCATCTTTTACATGTGCGTGTCTGGGTCTTAACCGCGCAATAAGTCTGTTTGTGCAGGACAGAAACTGCAGGACAGTGTGAGAGAAGGTTACACAAAAACAACTAACTTCTTGGGCTCTTGGTTGATCTCTGGCGCCTCCTGCAGGAGATAACTGGTAGCGCCAGCTCTGCCACAAGGATAACTGAAGAGTGACCACATGAGCCTAAAATAGATCAGATAGTCATAAATAACACATGGAGGATTTTACGATCTTTCAGTCCAGCATGAGAAGCTATTTCAGACTTTACAATAAGAATAAATTAATCCTCAATATATAATTTAGTAAAGTAAAAGTATACACATTTTGGCTGCTTAATCTACTTACAACATCCATGGTAACAAATATTTTTTTTTTTAATTAAAAATGCATTTTATTTTTGCTGGTTAAGGCCTATGAAGCTGACAATTAAGTGGCCCAGACCAAGCAAGGAGGCAGAACGTCCAAAATACAACCCGGTGTGGGCATTTATTACGTCATAAACATGACACAGCATCAATCTGCTGCCCACGCGTGAACACAGTCACCAGCCACCACCAGGATCTCACACACACACTCTCTCAAACAGAAAAACCCCAGAGCCTAAATGCACAACCCAATCAACCCAACAGGACACAGGTGAGGGGGGAGGAGACAACACAGGGCACCAGGTGCACACAATCAACGGCAACAGACATGGGGAAAGGGGAACACATTTAAAAATAAAATACAATAAACACTAAATCAATAAATAGTATAAAAATGCCCGAAGCCGTCAGTTCACAGTGACGACGTTACCTTAGTCACAAGGCCTGATATTATTTTAACTTTGCATTTTATTGGTTTAATCCTTAACAATGTATTTTAATTTAGGAGCTATTTACAGTATATTTCTCAAATAAAACTCATTCTGAAATGTAGTAGATGAAAGGCCTCGAGTACAGTTCACAGATTATTAAATGTCAATTAATTGAGTTCCATTGAACCAGTGCCAAATAAAGCTCATAAATGCACACCTCTCTAAGATGCAAAGATTAGGCTAGGCAGAAATGAGGGCAACATAAAGACAAAGTTCTTATATCGGTCTCCATTTAATTACACACGAGGGGAATAAAACAGTGCAACCATGTTAAAATAGATAACAAGATGCCAAGGAACAAACTTTAAGATATCAAACAAAACAGATGTGACCAATGTTCCCACGATGAGTCTGGTACCTCTGCTCCCTGCTGTGATGCCTATTGCAAGCCGTCACCAGGCTTCATAAGAAAACATTTAGTTTGGAGTAACAGCTTAATTCACGGTCAGTGCAGATGCATCAAGACAACGAACATCTCGGGCGAAATCACAAATGTCTAAAATCCACAAAATATTGGATTTTCTTAAAAGGAGATTTGAAACGGAAGCAATGGCATGCGAATGTCCACATTTACAAAGATCTGAAACAGGTGAAAAAATAAAAAGGGCATTCCTGTTTCCCTTTTAAAAGCTGCACTGGATTTTGGGAACACTGACTGCAGCCATGCTTTGTCTAAAATGTATCATTTAAAACGGCATCCGGCCTGGCCATAGCTTAAAATTGTAAATACTTTATTGATAAAAATGTCACTTGGGAATGTAGATGCAAATCAAAACATCCCAGAAACATTGTTTAAAAATGAAATCCTGTTTTGTCAAAATGTATCGGATCCTATTGTGTGAGAGAAGCTTGACAACTGCGAGAAAGTCCCAAACAAACGTTAAAGACCTAAAAAAAAATCCAGCTCCTGACTTGAGACTCACCTGAGCATCCTCCACTAAACACAATCTCATGATTTCAACACATTCAGAGGGAATATAAGTTATACTTTTAAATGTCTGAATTACAAGGTATTGCATTATAGAATGAATCAGAATGGTCACAGACACACTCATGCCCCCACACATCCACCCACACACACACACACACACACACACACACACAAAAAATGGTAGACATAAACATGGTGGAGTCTCAGGAGCTGCTGCTGGGTGCCCCCGAGTCTGCCTCCTGCTTCTGCCGTTTCTTCGCTCTGATTTGGTCGATGGCTTCCTCTACGGAGCGGGTGTCTCTCTTGTTTGCTGCCGGCACTGGAGGAGAACATTATTGACATGATAAGTCAATTCAGGAGGGGGGAGAAGGACTTTAGTATAGCCAATCAATCAATGTGACAGTATTTACTCACCGCAGCCATAAGCCCTGTTGGCCTCTAGTGTGTGTGCTGCATCTTTGGCAGCCGTGGTGCCGATCAGGTGGACGTACTTGTCCCTGTAGTTGGTGTTAGGACACATTTCAGTTTTCTTTGTCTTACTGGATGCTGTTTCTTCCAACGCGGCCTGTTCCTGCAGTGACAAGGACATAGAAAGAGACTTATTAGGAACATTTTAGGATAATTCAACCACTGATACATGGTTAGATATCATCCAGAACCTGAGAGAGTAATGAGAGTCAAACGCAAATTGTGTATACAAACTACAGGAAAAAGGGAACACAACATGACTAAATCTAAAGCAGACCAGTTAAGGCATTACGAGTAAAGGATGTAATTGATGTAAGCTCCATTGAAAGGGGGGGGGGGGGGGTCTGTAAAAAACGTAATGTGTTTTTTTATGATCTTTTCTCTCCCTATATGCATGTTGAATTTTTCAAAATGGCAGCAAACCATCTAAAATAAGCTTTTTCTAATTGTTGTTTTTATTCATATGGGATGAAGACTGATAGGTTGTTTGTTTTCTGCTCCCTCTCTGCCCGGTTCACTTGTGCCGCTGCAGCCGTTACATTTATACGGTGCCGTGTTGAAAGGGATCTGGAAAGGTCCCTCGTAAGATAAGTAACTAGTAACTTTGATGCTGGTAGTTTTACGTAAGACAGATCAGGTTGCTTATTGGACTTGAGACCTGCATGTTACCATTGCTACCAGACTCAGAGATAGTTTCATTGCACAGGCAATAAGACTATTAAACAACTGACATTTTTAAAGACCATCCATAAACATTCATCTGTTTGCATCTTGCTAATTATTGATCTAATATATCATATTCCATTTACTTGTAGACTCTTCTTGCACTATTTCTATTTGTATTCTCTTGCACTATGTTATCGGTTTTATTTGTTCCATGTCCTATATATTCATGTTGCACTGTTGGAGGAGCCTGTAATTTAAGTTTGTCATTGCCATATCTACACTCTAGCTAGTGTGCACATGACAGTAGTCTTGAATCTTGAAAAGTGGTCTCCGCCTCACCTTGAGTCTGCGCCGCTGCTCTGCCAGCTTGGGGTCCCACTCCTCTCCATTCCGATAGGCTTCCAGCTCCTCATCTGATGGAGCAAACTCCTGCCACGGCAAAACATGGAAATGAGTCACCTTTCTCCACATTGTTTTAAAATCAAACACTGACTTGAAAGTAAAGTATTCAGACCTTCTTGAAAAGCATGACGTAGCGGCTCTCCTCCTCCTCCCCGAAAGAAAAAGAAGTCAGACCGGCCACCTCTGAAACGTCATGCCTAAGAGACAGGAAGGAATGACAGGCAAACACATGAGGACACTGGTCATGTGTCTTGCATTACGTATTGTAATTATCAGAAGTAATCACTACTTACAATATACTCCTCTCAATCTTCCCCATCGGATTGTATTTCCGTTTCTGTTGTGCACTGTCTTGAATGAATTCCGACACTTCTTTCTCCATCTGAACAAGAGATAGAGAAACAGTCTGTGTCATTTTCGTGTGATAAATACCAACAGTGGTGAATGGGAGCTTTGTACTAGATCTACCCACAGTGGCCACTTTATACGGGCCGTTTCTCAATGTCGAGTAAAGCTGCTGCAGAGCCACTATTTCAAGTATACGACGTCATCGAGTGGCGCCGAATGCTGGGCATTTAAACAGTCCTTCGGCGCCACTCGATGACGTAGTATACTTGAGATAGTGGCTCTGCAGCAGCTTTAATCGAGATTGAGAAACGGCCACAGTCTAATGCAGGATTTAAATTGTAGTCGATGAGTCTTTTTCATCCTAAATGACTTTCTCCCAATAAAAGCACATCTCTGGGAAACACAAGCTCTAGTCTAAAGTGATTTCATATGTTTCTTTGTGGAGAATCTGAGATCTGTCAATGAGTTGACAAAATTGCATTGATGTTAGCTGACTAAACATTTCATTTAGTTGAACAACATTTCAGAGCAGTAAGCTAATTATCCTGCAAGTACATTAGGTTCATATAAACCAAACCAGTTAAATTGTTACATACTTTTTAAATGTATTTGAATTTCCAAGGTGCAAAATCTTATTTCCAGGACAGTGCTTCCCTGGACATTATAACAGTGAAGCTTTTTGATTATTATGTATGCAAATGGGAAGGACAAACAATTGAATGCAGTCCAATATAAAACCACTTTTCAGTATTACCTAAATATAAAGCTATACTTGAATTGACACATTTCAGACCATGTCAACAAAAACTGAACATTATAAACTCTGTAGAGGTAGATTATGTTTCAGAACAGTTCTATTGCACTGTGTCCAATTAGGCTTGTGTAATGTATGTATGGCCTCTGAGTTTGCAATCAATATATATCAGTTGTGACACTCACCTTTTTCCGGAACTCAGCTTTCTTTCTTTTCTCAAGTTCCTCCATCTTTTTGAGTCGTGCTGCTTGCTCTTCAAAAAAAAGGACATACATTTCAGTTTTCATGGGTTTTGTTTGTGCAGATATAGCAATAAATGTTACCGGTGTAAACACAGATCACAGGTCTGTCGATACTTTTGAAGACTTAAGTTACAGAAAAACTTATCAAGCCTATGTTATCACATCATACGAAAAATATCTTGTTTTTTTTTAAATGTGTAAATCCTGCAAATGTCTTCTCCACACTAGCTCTTTTAAATCAGCACAGCTCTCCACTTTAAATACAGTAGGCCTATATATAGTATTTGTCATATGTAAATATTGTTCATTTGTTATAATAGTCTTAAAATACTTTTTAACATTATCATTACAGTGCTATTTTTATTTTACTTAGTTTTGCTACATCATTGTTCTGTGTCTTTGTATGCACAAGCAAATTCCTCGTATGTGGAAACCTACTTGGTAATAAAAAGGATTCTGATTCTATAATATTTTTGGCACGCCTGCTCATAACATTTAGTGAGCTTGTCTTTTTTTAATCACAATCGTCTTGTGTCCTAACGATAACTGAAAATTAGATTGGTTTGTTCATTTGTAGCAACACAGAATTCAGCGTTGCCAAAGTGCTACAATTTGGCTCTGAAGCAGTCTTTCATCTGATATCAGCAAACAGGAAAGATAGCAAAATAGATTTAAATGGAGAAAAGTAGCAGTTGTTCTGTAAAAAGTCTATAGGCAGTATCCATACCAATTAACAAATATATGAATCATGAACACATTGCACTTGATTCAACATTTAAAATTATCATAGCTTGAGCTAATAGCATAGCAATTTCTGCAAAGTGGAAGCTGTGGATTTAATGGGAAATAAAAGGTAGATTAAAAGGGATCATCGATGAAAATAATAGGACTCAATGTAAAGCACTAGTGATCAGAAGTAACCTGTTTCTTAGTCAAACCCAGGAGTCTGCAGCATGTAAAACGAGCTGTTTGTTTACAATGCTTTACACGGGTTTGGATTCTGACTTGCGTAACATAATTTTGAATTCGACAAATGCCTGGAACCAATGAACCGCTTTCAGTTCAAAGTTTTACAGTGATTCAGTGTTTCAGAAACCTTAATTTCCCACATCACTAATCCATATAGTGACCTGAGGTCTGCGGTACACGCGGGGCAGCACGTTGAGGCGGTGCTAAAGCAGACCCGGGCCCACGGTGCTTACTGAAGGCTCAACTGGCCAATGGCAGCCCCAGAAATGCTCTCTAGTTTCCACACACATCCATCCGAGTGCCTTTATATCCATTTCAACTATTCAAACGGAAGCAAATAGAATATTTCGTTATTTAGGCAAAACATGAGGTACCTCGAGCCTTTCGTCGGCTTTCCTGGCTTCCAACTGTTGGAGGCTTCTCCATCGAGTTTAAGATTGAGCCTAGGAGGTCCGCCATCTTGGAATGATAGGGCACAGCGTTCAGTCTGTTGTTGTTGGCTGCAGCTGTACGGTATGCGCATGCGCAGACAGTGTGGAGTTTTTCTTCGCTGTGTTGAAGAACCGGCGTGAAACATCTGTCGCCACGATCGCCACCCTGTGTCTCACAGGCATGTCCCAGGCATGTTCTTGTATTTATTTCCACATTTCTTTATTTATTCCTGTATTTATTTATTTTTTCTTGTGTTTATTTATTCCTCTATTTATTCCCATATTTATTTATTTACACATTTATTTATTTCTGTTTTTTTCAAATGTATTTATTCCTGTATGTATGCATTTATTTATTTTGTATTCATGTAATGTTCTGTCCTCCACCTGTGTGCTCGTTTTGTGCATAAATGTACAAATTCACTCCAAATCACATCACAGCAAGACCTATAGTTGGGCGTTCAATGTATAAAAAAACACATAGGTGGTCCAGAGGTCTATGCATTGGTTACTCATGCAGGTGCTGGAGATTCAACACCCGGGGGAGGGGCATCTTCTGTCTCCCGGTATGCTGATATTAAATCTGGAGAGTGACGGCCATGATCAGAGGGTTGTATTACTACAGAGGTGGGGTGTAAATACACAAAGGCCTACTACTGAGGTATACTTTATAGTTCATAATGTACACATCTAAAAAAGATACCAATTGTTAGAGTTCAAGAAGAGGCCGAAAAAAACCCTTCTTTAAAGTTTTCTTAAATCTTTTTTAAAATCTCAAAAATACTGTAGAGATGAATATGGGTCAACAGAAATAACATTAATTCATAATTGTATAATATATGATGGAAAATAATTCAGAGGGAAGAGGTATTGTAACTCCAATACATTTATCTGAAAACATCTTTAGTTAGTGTTAGTTACCCACGGAAATTACCTAGCAGAACTTAAAGTTGTTAAAGTCAGCTCTACCTCTTTGACATTCAGATGCAACTTCAAGATTACGAATCAGGAATTCAATACAATGACAGATAAATTCAACACTTTGAATAGTACTATTTAATTATGTTTGCTTCTGATACTTCCAGGAGGCCTAAACATATCTGCTAATAGGCCACTTGTGTATAATAACCTAAATAAGACTTTAAATACAGGACTTGTTATTTGTTACAGGGTATTTTTCTTCTGCAGCATATGTGATTACTACAGTAACCTAAAATCAATACATTAATTTGGTGTGGTTGCTAACAGCCCTGTGCTCAATTCTGATGCACAGCCGCTGCTCTTCATCCTGGTTTTACCATGCCAATGGATTGGGTCGAAAACAATAATAATGTTGATAATCTGTACTAGAGTGTGTCAGAGACTAAACAAGCAAACGTCTTTACACAAGCACTAGGGGGCATGCTATACAAGTACATGTCAGAGGGTCTATGCCTTGTTATTGTTGTGTTAACAATCCTCCCCTGCGTCACTGGAGCAGCGTGTTTTGTGCGGTTTGATTGTAGTTTCACGGGATCAGCAATAACACATGAACTACTGCCATATTCAGATGTGGGCAGGCAGAGCAGTGGTGGAACAGAGGGCTGCCCTGAAAACACAGCAGGACAGACAGAATGGTACTGCTTACTGTGTCTAAAGCAAGCAGATACGTTTGTATGTCACACCTAAAACTGAAGGAGTCCTTTTTGGTACAGCCATAGTATAAGTCCAATATCAAAAACTGGTTCTTTTTTATATTAGGATGAATAATAAAGATATTTTTGCTCACTTACACAGTCCCATAACAGTATGGCTCTTTGTAAAATGTCCAAAAGTGATCTTACATTCTCAAGACACTTCAGCTGTTTATACTAAGCTGAATAAGCTGATCAGGCCTCAGACTGCCATCATTCAGAGACACTTTGTTATTGTGATTTGCACAGAGCACGTCGGACTCCTCCCCCGTGGTTGAAATGCTGTATAAATGCAGCATCAGACTGTCAACAGTGTCTGAAAGCTTATTGGTACCCAAACATGAAGGGATTGAGATTGGTTCTCCTTGTTCTTCTCCTGATGCTCGCAGTCGGGGAGGGTAAGCAATGAATACACCTGTTTTCATTTAGTGTGAGATCAGATCAACCGATTCATAATATGGCAAATGCTCAAACTTCACTGTGCATATTTGCATGTAAACACGTTTTTTTCAGAATTTATTTTCAACAATTTAAGAATTTAAGAATAATGTGTTTACTGTGATTACAGTTTATGAACAAGTCAATATTCATCAGGATTACGAGAACATAATTATCTATTCTTTAATGATTATATACAGGCAATTATCTAGAAATGCAACATATTTGTGACAATAACAACAGAAAATGATGCAGAAATGAACCATATTTATGATTATTTTATGATTATCCGCAGGCAATGATCCAGAAATGCAGTACTGGACTTGTGGGTATAGAGGACTCTGCAGACGGTTCTGTTATGCTCAGGAGTACATCGTTGGTCATCACGGTTGCCCCCGAAGATACAGGTAGACCTGCTACGATCATAAAGAATAACTGTGCAGAACTATTGTAACACTAAATAGCTTATTTTTTGCAAAGACTTTTGAAATGATTGCCCTATTGTAAGATTAACTTAATTTGCTCTGCACTCATTTCCAGGTGCTGTGCTGTGCGGGCTTAGCGCCTGCATGCAGCAAAATAAGGACTGACATCCCCAGTACATGGATAGCTGCACCCAGCCGGATCTGATAACCAACAGCCTTCTACTGGACAAACAACGTTTCAATCCCTCTCAGACCGCTAACATGCAGTGGGATCCGACAACAAGTGCTTTTGAAGTGGACTTTTTATATTTAGACCTAGATCACTTATAGCTATTAGGTGCAATCATAAAGCTGCTGTTGTTGCTTGAAACTGTGTCTGAAGCATCCTGTAATCTCACTTTCTTAAACAACCCTGTGTGAACAGTCACATCTACTCTCCGAGATGCAGTGTTGACAATAAATGCATGAAAGAAAATGACTGATGTTTCTCTTTGATTTTTGTCATTCTGTTTGAATGATATTGTCCCAAATATAATTTTCAAAAATGACTTCACTTTCCATCTGAAAAATACCTTAAATATAGTGCTAACACTAACTCTGCAGCACATTACCCACTTGGACCTAACTTTAGGGATATAACAGCATGAAAAGCAGTGGAGTCTGGCACAGCGCTGTACTGACTGGACACAATGATGGTCAAGTGACTGACCCAAATAGCTGTGATGGAATAGAGCTTTTGTGATTGAAGTGTTATGTCTCTTGTCTGTGTTTATGTTATCTCACCATTCTGTCTGACTGGACAACATTGTCTGCAACAGATGGACTACGTCACGACTGCAAAGCAAATTCATTGTTAAATTGTTTGCCTACCTACGGTCAAAGGTCAAATATCTTTGTTGTTCATCTCTGGTTAATTTATTTAATAAGGAAGAGACATGACTGTTCGCTGAAAAATCAAATATACTCAGCCTGGCCCTGATAAATTATGAATAACTGACATCTAGGAAGCAACTCAAATGATTGCAACATTTAATTACACATCTGAATGTTGCACCCGTTAACATCTGAAGATGGTTGGTGAGCGGTCCGGGCTCGTAGGTGTTAAAGGCATGAATGCTATTTGTAAACATGGGCCGCTGTATTGTGCCCTGCTTTGTCATCTGAGTGGAATCTTTGTGCTATTCAGACAGCGCAGCGTGACCAAACTACAAAGGGATAACCCCCCACAAACCTGTTTACATGAGGCTGTCTGTCTTCACAAAGCTGACAGCTTAAAACACAAAGTTATTACAGGATAGATGTATTTATGAACTGTCAGCGCACAGACTAGCGTTACTGAAGAGAAATGAGAGTCAGGGGATGCTGCGGGCGCTTTTTTTCTGAAGTGAAGATAAATCAAATATATATACTATGCAGCCCTAGTAAGTCCTTATTAGGTCATAGGTGCTTTACCTATGGTCAGCTGTTTTGTATATGTTTTCAACAGGGAACCAATGCCGTTTTCTGAGCTCTGAGCAAAACTGCCAGACTCTATTTAAAAAAACTGTACTTTTTAAATCTAAAAACATGAGGGTTGCTAGTCTAACACTGCCTGATTGTTGTTCTTATGAGTTCTGGGATTCTGTTCATTCTGAATCTGAATGAACAGAATCCCAGACACTTCAATATGGCAACTTTCAATAATGTTTTACTGTTGGGCAAATGTCAATATGTTTTTGACAAACTGAATGACAATCTAATACTTTAGGCCCAAACTTTATTAATTTCTTCACCTACGCTAACCCTGCCATATCTAAATGCCTTCTTGCTTTGGTTATAAGAGTCATTCCTAAGACTTACGATTAGAAGTTTACAGTCTGACCCCAACACAAGTTTTACAAACCCAGTTCCTCATCTAGAAAAACAAACAACTACCCATTCCGGAAATACGACAAGCCCCGATACTACTCCTACTACTCCTACTACTGTGGTTTTTGGCTTTGCAAATCTTGTTGTCAAGCTAATGGAGGTAACATTTGTTCTAATGTTTTAGGCTCCATTGATCTCTCCCTCTGTGTTGACCGGTCTCCTTCACCCTGACATTGAGGGCCATCTCTTGTGCTGCAGCCACCACCACTATCATCTATCTAGTGATGGTATTACCAATGTGACGAGCAATACTTGGATTTCATTAGAAGTAGTGCTTGACATTTAGGCTAGAGTTGAACTTTTGTGTAATCAAAGCAGAGTTTATTCTTCATTCCATTAAGTGCAGTTATACAAGCTCTGCACATGATGTCATAGACTTTTACAACCACGAATTTAGCGCTGCAATTAAACTTTGCGGTTTGATTTTTTTCTGACAGCTGAATTGAATTAGCTCAACTTCAGTTATTTTAAAGAAAGATGTAATGTGCAAATCTGTTAACAAGGATTGTGTACAGACAATCTTAGCTTAAAAATAATACATTTTAAATTAATTTTAAAGTATTTCTAATAACCACAAGGACAAAAGTATATAAACAGTATACTAATAATGCTCTTTTATCACCCAACAGAAGTAACACCCGTGCAATATTGTGCAATCCACGACAACCGCCCCGTAATAAACGCTATCATTGAGATGCTGTTGTTCTTGTATTATAAAGCACAGGTTTTTTTGTCCACACCCTGTTCCAAACAAACTTTGAACTGTCGGTCTTTGTGTTTTGATGATTATCATGGGATGCAACAGCATGAAATAACAATTCCCTTTTATACAGCAGCAGCCAGAACATATATGGTAATCTGTCATATTTATGGCGAAATAATCTCTCCTTTGTCAAATATTCCAAGGGCAGATTGTCAGACAAAGGTTTTGGCTCATGGGAACAAAACCAAATAATTCAAAGAGACTCATTGTGGTCCTTTTCAGCTCATTTCGTTCTTGTTTTTTTGCATCCGTTTGTCCTTTTGTGTCCGTTTGATAATTTTGTTACTGGTTTTGTGGCTCTTTGTAGTATTTTTGATTGACTTTGCAATAAGAAATGCATGTCACCTCAATAAGAACACCTATGGCCATTGCTCCCCGTTTGTGCAGCTAAATGGGAAAAAGTATTTGAAGAATAACTTCAAAACATCAACTGCAAAAATGTACTAAACTAGTTTAGAGGTCACCTATTATGCAAAACCCACTTTTTCGTGTCTTTTATACATAAATATTTGTCCCCTATATGTAAAGAGATTCTGAAAGTTTCAGGAACAAAGACCCCTCTCTTTTTGTCCTGTTCCATTCATATAAAAACCTGTCTGAAAATGAGCTGAATGTACTTGAGTGCAGATTTTGGCCACTTTGTCATAATTTTTTTTTGGCTTGTGTAATAACCAACCGAGGTAACACCCGCCCACTTTATCACCTAAATCTCCTTCTAGAGTACCATAGGCGCTTTCACACCGGAGTACTTTTCCCCCCGAACTAGGCCGATGGGGGGGGGGGAGATTTGGTTTCACAACAAAAAGGATCTGGAACTAGTCCCTAGTTCGCGCTAACATTTTGACCCCCAGATAGTCCCTGCTAGAGAGGTAGTACTTTCCTGAGGAGGAAATGGTTCGTGGGTGTGTCGGCCACACTAAACATCTTTGATTGGCTGGGCGAATTGCAAGCCACGTAAAACTCCGAAGTTTTTATTAACCCAAAGCAGAAGAAGAAGTGACGTCAGCGGCTTCATTTGCCTGTCCTCCCTCAGGGACACGATCTGAGGACAGTTCGAGGGACTTAAGAGTTCGGGGGAACAAGTACCGGGGACAACTACCGGCTAAGTACTTGGTGTGAAAGCGGCTATTGTGTTATTTTTAACCAAATATCTTGCAGAGGGGCGTGGGGAGTGGCTCCTTATTTTAATCTAAAGTTACAGACAGAGAATCAGCACTTATATTGATGAAAAATAGTATAATAGGGGACCTTTAAAGTCTTATTAGTGTCAATTTACATGGGAAGGTGAATTGTAGTGCCATTAAAAACCATACACTTCTGTACGCTTAATCTTGACATTACTGTGCTGAGACAGAAAGGCGCATCTTTAACATCAATTCCAAAACGTTTTGTTTATAATCCAAATACCCTTACATTTACAGTAGTAGAGATCCCAATTTTCCGACCTTAGTGAACAAGTGAGATTTGGTGTTGTGTCTGAAGTGAATCCTTGTTCCACAACTTTTGAAGAACTTCTAAATGTCTATAAATCTAAACTAAAGGGAAATGAGATTGCATTGACAACAGCACTGCTTTCAAACCGTTTATAAAAAAATAAAGAGCCAATCTAACAATCCATGTGCCTGCCAGGACACAACAAAGCGAACACATTAGAACTTAGCAATGTACATATTCATATGATGTTACAGAGCAGGATTAGCGGTCTGTTTCAGGACAAAAACTCTGACTCAATCACAATAAATTGGCAGCAAACATTTGAAAACACAAAAAAACAAACGTACTGGAAATCGCCAAAAGCAGATATGAACTTAATATTGACAACAATAAAACAAAAATTGCGAACGTATTTACATTGATCACTTACTAAAATAGAAACACATCATCCATCTTCTCCTACTCTAATACGCCAACATCTGAAATTAATCCAGTTAAAAAAAAAACGGGAAGATTCTTCAGTCCCAGCCAGTGTGAATGAAAGCTTGGAGATGAGAGGTGCTCAGTGCACATCAGTAGATACAATCACAAAGACCGGCTACCTGAAGCTAATATCTCTCCTCATTAGACCAAGACGATGATGGCATATTTTGTAAAATTCAAGAGAAAAGACCCATAAAATATATTGGCAGTGCTTCAATACAAACAGCATATTAATATTTCAATTTGGTAAAAAAAATCCTGTGGATATATTTCATTCTTTGAAGTAATCTTTTTTCTACAAATGTCAATTTTTGTTCAAGAAGGTGAGTCCAACTCAAGAGCTGGACATTTATTCTGATGCTGTTTGAATTAACGCCTGTCCATTAGTGATGATGATGATGATGATGATGATGATGATACAATGCGCCTGTCGAATATTGACAGCATTGAAGACGCTTTAGGAGACCCTCTGCCTTATATTTTACACTTAGTCAAGCTCTTGGTCATTATAGATAGACATGGTAAACAACATGGAGAAAAGGTAGGGCAAAAAGTATTAACAAAAATAGATCACTGCATGCAACAGATCAATGAAAATAGACCTTGTGGTCTCTGCTGAATGTGCCCCCTCCCATTAGGATGGAGCATGAACACATGCTGCTTCCGACACAGTACACACTCTCAGGAACATGACAGCTGACAGAGTGGAGAAAGTTTACATTACAAAAACAGCCAAAACTCTTCAGTGTTAGCAGACATACTAAAACGATGTACTGTCTCCATGTTGTAATGACAGAATCTAATTGATGACGACAATAAATCATGAAACTTTTGAAATAAATCACTTTCCCTACAGAAAATATCTTGGCGGTTCACCGGGAAAGAAGTCACCGTCTTTCTGGATGTTTTTGGCTGTTTCAAACGCACCTCTCTCATTGTGCATTGTTGTCTTTATCACTAAGACGAGCCCCTTTTCACTTCATAGTGACTTAGGTTTGTGCAATTTAGGAGCTTTTCATATAGTCCATTTCAAAATGTGGACTTTTCACAGCTCTGTTACAAAATAAATGTATTCAGCCCTTAGGCCTAATTTGCTAAAAAAGACAAAACAAACTTGATATTAGGGTTGGAAGATGAGACAAAGATCAACTATAGACTGAATCTAGCGCTGGGGGAATTTGTCAGGCTGTTTTTAATGCACCAAAGATATTTGCATGTCCACCCAAAGGGGATTCAAGGATGTAAACATGATGTACTTAAAGCACAATTTCTATGGCATCGGTAGCTGCAAAAGACCCAGCAATTTGGTGCTTCATTCACTGATAGTCTGCACGGCATAAACACATTACCTGCACTCAAGCGTGGCTTTATAAGGAGACTTCATGTCAGTGTAATGGCTTCTTAATCCAGTGCTGTACTGCTGCTGACCCACAGACGTTCACATGGAGCAAATATGTTGAATACAGCATCAAATGGCAGTTCAATTTGTAACGGTGGCCAATTGGAAATGTCTACTCTATCGCCCAACCCTAACTTGTATAATGCATGGTGATGTGGTGGCACAGATGATGAAAAAAAAAATTAAAAGGCCAAAGACTTTCAAACACATTATAGCCGTGCATCAAACTGGAGCATCAATAGCAATCAGTGCGAGGAAATTATCATACGTGCACCTTTCCACAGTCTGGACAAGTGATGATGTTTGTCTCCAGGTTGAACATAGTTAAGTTCACTCCATGCTTTTATGGTCCTGGAGTATTCTGTTCAGATGGGTGCTTTGCCTCCACGGCTCCTTAAGAATGTTATTTGTACTCTTGGTCCTTTCTGAAATGTCATCATCATCTAAAAAGCTGGAGTATCTGTTAAGGATTCCGATGATTCCTTGCAGTCCAGGGCAGCTGGCTGGTATGCATGGTGGTGGCCTAGTTTACTCACATTCAATGATCTTCAAGGCAGGAGTGGTCATTTGTGAAACAAGTACATCGGCCTCTGAAAACCTGTTGTGAAAAAATGATAAAATGTAATTAAGCTACAATCTTTATGAACATGATATGCATATATATCTTTGCAGACTTACGGCCCGTCCACACTACAGCGTCGACAACTCCAATCTGCCCATTCACTTTGAATGGGGTGACGTCACGTTGCCTCGCTTTTTCGGCGAACTGAATTGTGGGTAGCAGAGCGGTCCGTCTCCGGCGTCAGAAGTTGAACAATGTTCAACTTCTGACGCCGGAGACGCCAGAGTAGCCAGCGCCAGCCAATCAAATCCCGTTTCGGAAAATCTGACAGCTCAAGCCATAGCCAATCAAACCGCGTCTAAACTGGGAGAGATATCCCGCCGTTCATTTCTATATTTCAAAAAAAGTCGGAGGAGAAACTAACTATCGCCGTAGCAAATCACCCGGTTTTGTATGACCAGACCCTCTTCACCTACCGGGATACAAACCGGAGGAACCAGGCATGGAGGGAGGTGGCAGAGACAGTGGGTGAAACTGGTAGGTTTTCGCCTGTTTGGGGAGTTTATATATTGCTCCCATAAAATCCCCGGGGGTTTTTGCTTTGTATGTCGGGGGCGGGAGATTCATGTGATTGGTTGTTGGTCGCATTGCTTGAATAAAATCCCCAAGCTCCAGACACGCACAGCTCCAACCTTTTTTTGAAGCTGTAGTGTGGACGCTCCGTAAGACCCCATTTACACGGGAATGTTTGCGTTTACGCACCGTATGCGTTTTCCAAAGAGGCTTCCGTTCACACGCATTAGATTCATTTAACGTGTCCGTTCACACGAGACCGCTGCAAATGCTGTAGTACATATGCCAGGCCTGTAAGTGGCGCTGCTGCCGCCACAAAATACACCAAAAGCAGCGAAGAAGACCCGGAGCATGGTTGCCATGGTTGCCCTTCTGTTTATTCTCCGCGGTGGACGGCGTGTTCTCCTGCTGTATATCTCTCCGGTAGTCCACCAGCAGATGAAAAACACCCACCTCTCCGCCTCTTCCAAGGGACGAGGGAACCGTGCGGCAGAGTTTCCGTTAAAAAATAATTCCGCCGGTCAACATGTCCGTTAAAGTTTAAATCTTCCGTACAAAATTAGAAAAGTGCCGGTCAGAGGTCTTCTTTGCTATTTATTGACCTTTAAAACAAATTGATAACGACTCTGTTCTCTGTATAATAATATAAGAATAATAAACGGTGCCTGCCTCTCTTTTCCTCCCCCTCTTCTGACAGCCCAGCAGTAGCAGGAGACGTGGGGAGAGGGAGACGGGGCTATTTCATCGTTATCAGAAAATGATCGTATAGAGGCGATCACACGGAGCGTTCTGTTTGCAGATCTATTTACTTTGGGACCCGTTACCGTTTGCGGGGTCCGTTTCTATCGTTTTTTTACGGCCTTGTGTAAACTAAAGGGCTATACGCAAGAGAAACTATGCAGATACGACCCGTTTCGTCCTCGTGTAAACGGGGTCTTACGCAGGGTCGGCTTTGGCTTAGGATCGTTTACCAATGGGAGGTTTAGTGGTTTGATGCCTGGTCCCTGCAGTCAATGAAATTAGTGAATTACCTCTTATTGAGCACTTGGGGGCCCCAAGGTACTCAGAGCTGGTGAAGCCCACCTCTGTTGTAAGGTATGATGGGAACTGGTCAGGTCTGAGGCGGATGCTTTGGAAATTCTTGTTTATGTTATCCTGTCAAGTGAGAGAGAAATGAGAGAGATGTCAGCCAAAGTTTTAAAGGTTCCCTATTATACTGTTCATCAATATATTATAGGTCTCAGATATATGCAAATCATGTCTCTGAGGTGTTTGGCTCGAAATACCAAACAGATCATTGCCACATCCCATAATCCCCTCCGTTTCAGCCCTGTTTCAAAAGTGCTGATTCTCTGTCTGTTACTTTAGATGAAAATAAGGAGCCACTCCACACGCCCCTCTGAGAGATATTTGGTTACAAAGAACACTCTACCTGTATTCTTGTTTGTTTCTTTGCCATGTGATATACCTTGGTTGGTGATTGGCTAATGGTTACACAAGCCAAAAAAACATTGTGACATCATAAAGTGGCCAAAATCTGATCAGCTCATTTTCAGACAGGTTTTTATAGAAATGGATCAGGACAAAAAGAGAGCAAATCTTTCTTCCTGAAACTTTCAGAATCTCTTTACACAGAGGGGACACTTGTTGATGTAGAAAAGATGGATTTTGCATAATAGGTGACCTTTAAATCAGAACGTGCACCTGGGGTTTCTTACCGTCAGCTTCTTCCTCCTCACATAGGACTCCCAGGGCTGTGGCTCCAGGATGAACATGCCCCCCGGACGGAGATGTCTGTAGACCCTCTTGAACAGCCGCTTGAGGCCTCCGTCCCCCCCAGTTCAGGTGAACCCATTTGGTGACGCTCAGGCACATGATCACGTCGTACTCCGGCCGCTGAGTCAAAAGAAGATTGTCGTTCTCCAGTACGTAATTGGCCTGAAGGAGAGAAGAGATGCGATGAGAAAAACATGGCCGTGGCTAAACGGTTTGGTGGTGGTAATAAAAAATAAAAAAAACTTCTGAGACAAACACCTTAGGGGTATCTCCACAGCTAAGAATATGTAGATCAACTCAATGGTTAAAAAAACTAGTTTATAGTCTACGATTGTTTCAAATATTTTAAGTTTTACTCGTCATTTGGTAATTAACAAATAATATAGCATAAAAAAAGATTATATGTGCAATGATTAACTGTTAATAAAGGTTTACCAAAGTAATCTGAATGCAATTGTTATTCTCTCTTATACGCTATGATATGATGCCCTATGATTTATAAAGTAATTATTTCTTTATATCATAAATTAACTTTGGAAAAAATATCATTAACTATAGCATTGATAATAATAAGTAAACCTCATTATCATTTCATAATCTGTCAACAGGAAAATTACAATTAACTTTATTAATGATGGTTATTGTAAAGTGTTGCTGTGATACTGAATGCCTTATTAAGAGTGATCTTAATAAGGCATTCAGTATCACAGCAACACTTTAAAATCATCATCATCATCATCATCATCATCATCATCATCATCATCATCATCATCATCATCATCATCATCATCATCATTCTAATAAAAGGCATAAACAAAGGCAGGAGCTTGGAGGGAGAATAACCAACACGTTTGACTGCTGCGCAGTGAAGAATAATCTGAAAGCTTGTGTGCGGAGAATCCCAGAACAGGATTTGTTTTAATAATTGCTTTGTCCCTTCAAGTCATTTGTCAAGTAAAAAGTGTGTCATTTGATCTGGATCACCATTTAAACAATACTCCCTTTTCACAGGAGACAACAGAAAAAGACACCGGCACGTCTAATAGCTGGAGTTTGGTTGATCACACATTGAAGTCATGTTTAGAGAAGAGATATTCTTAACTCCAAGTCACTGAAATAACATTTTTGTAATAACTTCAATGAGAATTTAGCTTTAAGAGGTAAAAAAAATACCTGCTGTTTTTAATTAAAATATGCTACCTCAAAGTGCTCCCGACTTGAGGGGGGGGACTCAGGGGCTTGTCTTGAGGCTTTCCACTCATTCTTACAGGATAAGCTCTGTGCTGCTGCACTGCCATTATCTCTAATGCCTCGTAGCAGGGAGGAGGCACTTATCGATTTCATTCAGACACACAACGGGTTCTGCATCTAACCTATTCATGTTACTGCCCACGCAAAAACCTCCCAGGCACAAGGCCGCCGGCTAGAAGAAAGCTTGATTAGAACAATAACATATTTAAAAGAGAAAAGCTATCGTAACATTTGTTACATTCTCCAACAAGGGATGGACTGATGCCAATGCCATTTGAAAAAGGTAAGAAGACAGTCTGATTCCTCTTTCCTGCTTTCAGTTCTCAAAATCACTGGCCGCTTCAGGGAATAGTGAGCCTCTTGTATGAAACACACCCAAAGCTGTGCAACACAAACAAAAACACAAACAAGTGCTCACCAGTGGTAATTGATTCTCTTAATACTCTTGTCTTACTGAAGTGATTCAGAGAAACTATGTGAGGCAGATGCTTCCTTATAAAACGATCCAACTATAAAAGATTAAGGCTAACATAACTGTTTTTTAAAAGAGGGGAGAAAGATCCACTGCAAGTGTTTTATTTACTTACCTCTTGAGGCCTTACGAAAATAATTTTAAAAAGAAAATGTTCACTCACTTTGAATATTAATACTCATTTACAAAATTACATATTATTTAACATCCAAAACTGCTATTCATTGTTCTGGTATGTTAATGTGCATCTTGTACAGACAAGCTATGTGGTGACATCTGCATGCTATAATGTGCTGTGGCAATGCTAACCGTTGTCTAGAGGCAAGACCATTATCCTCAGGTTCAACATCTCCTAATTAATTATTTGGGTGTGTTTTAAGATATTTCACAATGGACTAGGGCAAGTTTTTTGACATCATGCTGCTATCATGATGCAGACATATCGCGAGCAGTGCCTAAACCTGAAATACCGGATGTTAATTTGACCTTCTTCTAAACTCCCAACATGCAAAAAGGTTCCCATGTGACTCACCTTGACAAAGGACACATTGGAGGGGAACTCCCCGGGCCGGGTGGTGGAGGATTCTGTCAGAGGAGGTGCAGCGATGGGCCCCCTGGTGATCCGCAGGGACACAGGGAAAGAGCAGCTCACCGAGTGATCAGCGGGGGACGGATCACAATCTTCCTGGTCCATTTCCTCTGTCTTGCCGTCCTGCCTCTGGGTCCCTGCCTCATCTGTGCGACAGGAGTCATTGTCACTTGCAGCCTCTGCAGGGCCACTTTGTCCTTTCGCTGGCTTCCCGTTTTCCTCCCTGCCTTCAGCTTCACTGTGCTTCTTCTCAGAGCCTGTGAGACTCTCTTTCCCATTCCTCTCCTGCTGCTTCGTGCTCTTTTTCTCCTGCGTTGCATGCCTGGCCTCTTGGGTCTGCATCTCAGACAGATAATGTCTGATGTTCTTCCGGGCTGCATGTACCAGTCCATTGTCAATGTCCACGCCCAATATTCGGGCAGGTCTTAGCATTTTGGCAATATAGAGTGTAAGATGGCCTGAGTTGCAACCCAAATCCAGAACCTCTTTACCTTCAAACCACTCTGGACGAAGCACCCGTACCCGGATGTCTTCGCTGGCGCCTGGGTTGCGGTAGCCATAATACTTGTTGTAGTTCCCATACTGGAACTTCTTCTTTTGTTGCTCCTTCGCCTGGTTGTGAGGCTGCTGGTGCTGGCGACCTCCTGGCCCTGGTTTTGCCCCACTCCTTGGTGTGTGGAAGGATTGGGTATTTCTCGACCCCCCCGTTCCACAACTTCTGTCTCCAGATCCTGACTTTCCAAGGGGGGTAGAATGAGTCACAGGGGCCTCTATTTTGCCAGAGGTGCGCCTGCGTTTGCGCCTGCTCGTGTGCTGGTTCGGTGCCCCTGATAAGGCGGATGTGCAATCCTCTAAAGATACAGATGTCATCTCCTCCTTGCTGCTGGCAGAGATGTCAGCTGACGGCTCATGTGAATCCTCGGGGACACTAGAGAAACTGTTGGACTCTTGGAGACATCTGGTGCAGAACATGTGGGCTAACATACCTGGCGGCGGGGGCTGAGGTGGCCGTTTTAACCTCGCTTTTTCCTGATTCTGGGAGGTTAACCTGTGTGGTTGCAATCCCACTAGCAGCTCCCACACCTCCAACTCCTCCTCCTCCATGGTGTCTGTTGCGGTGTCTCTTCCTGCCACCAATCCTGAAGGGGGACACCAAAAAGCTGCTGTCTGCTAGCCCGCTGTTCAGGTTCAGAGGATCTGTGATGTCTCTGGGGATGAGGATCTCCACGGGATCTCTACTCTTCGCAGGCAGCGGGGAAGATTTGGGCGTCTCTGCATTCAGGGCCCTGTTGACCTCCTCATCAAGCAGGGCTGTTCAGATTCAGTGGGGTCGAAAATGTTCCCACCCAGGAGGAAGTTGGTAGGCAGACGGAGTCACTCTCAGAGTTGGCCCTCCGTCTCCTCTTGCCAGATGTCGGATGCTTGAAACTAGAGGTCGCTGTGTTGCGGCGCTTTGTTAGTTTTGTTTGTTGCGGTTGTTTGGAATGATGAAAGCTGTTCCTGGGATTGATGTTATTCTCGTTTCCTCTCGCTCCCTGTCCTGCATCGTCAGATTGGGAGAGCGCTTCAGTCACGATGGTGTGTTTTGTTGAGGCTTCAGTGTCTGAGACTGGACAAGCAGCTGCAAAATCAGGAGTGGCTGCGGTACCCTCCACCATGACAGAAATGTTGCTGTAACCTCCAGTACATTCTGAGAGCTGCAGAGCTGAAGTAGAGCTGGCCTGTGGACTGCCCGTTTTTACAGTATCCTCATCAACAGACATCTCTTTTGGTTTTCAGGGCTGGTGCAGACATGGAATTTCTTCTGGATCTGAAAGACACAGAAAACACAAATAACAATTTTAATTTAAGTTGAACAAGTTTAAAAAAACATGTAACGATAATTATGTTAACATATATGGCAATATGATTCACAATATTGTGGGGATAATCATGTATTAAGGTTTACCTTTATTGAAAATATATTTAAATTATTATGATTTTTATCATTTTATGAAGTCTTTAGAAGAGACCCTAAAGAATGAGTAAATATGGTATTCAGACACATGCTTAACAAACATTGAACTAGTACATATTGTGAAAAAAACGATATGAAAAATGATTTCCCCAAAAAATTAATAGTTATGTAGTTAATATCATATGAATAGTTACATACAAAAAAATAAAAGTATTATTTTTGTGAAGTAAGTTAGATTTGCCTGTTGACAAAACAAAAATGGAGCACATTAGCAAATGTGTGGCTGCTCCAGAATCCTTCTAGACCCAGAGAGTGTGTAATACTTTGAATTAACACACATGGCAAACAATGCATCAATCTATTTTATGGTATTTATCTACATTGCATAAGCTGTAATTGGGTGCTTTAGGCTGGAGGAACCCAATACATATCAAAATATTGATTTATTTTAAATCAATCAATCAATGCAATGGGTCTGCATCTCAGACAGATAATGTCTGATGTTATCAGACAAAAACAAGTAATTGAATACAGAAAACAATGATATGAAGTTATTAAAAAGAGGTTGGTTGACTAAGTCATAGAATAAACCGATGAGGTATCCTTATTGCTATATTCAGACATTTAAATACAGTCAATGATGCACACACTGAACTGCATTATAAAGTCACTTATATCGACAAAACTACAACATTATACTTCTGACATTCTCAAACTTAAGTCCAGGGACCTGAAAGTCAATAGGGTCAGTTTAAGAGTAAGCCTTGGCCAATCATTATGTGTTTTACAGAAGAGGATGTACCAGATCAGGTGACCCTCTACTTTCCACTGACATTTTCTATCATGTCACAATAATAACAAATGTCTCCACATTAAGATGCAGGGTTTCTGGTACTATGCCATTATTAGATTAGCTATCTGACATGTGAAGCTGTGTCTTAGCAGGGGGTTACTGACCTGAAAAGTTGAGGAGTCCCAGTGTTGAACAGTTATCTGGTTAGCAGGCTAGCTCCTAGCTTGGGCCAGGAGACTGAAACGTCGACTAAACGTGCAGCTCTACTCCGAACAAACAGCCCTTACTACACACACAGTCAAGCACCCACCTCGATATGCTGCCGTCCAAACCCCTCCTGAAATCGTGGTTAAAATAGCACAAAGTGGCACTATATACCAGATGGCGTGCAGTCAACAGTGTAGAGAGAATCAAAGTAACAGTCTCACCTCTCGGTGCTCCCCGCCTCCGGCCGGACTGTCACTGCCGCGCACTCTCTGATGCTAACGTTAGCAGCTAGCTCCAAGAGTCCTACATCAACACACCCGTGGCAGGCGACGCGAACACGCCAGTAAACACAGCGAGGCGGTCCTCCTGCAAGTCTGTCCGCGGATAAGCCTGCTCTGTCCTCCAAAGTGTCCTGTCGACTTATTCGGTGAACTCCCACTCGCCCAGTGTCGGTCAGGTTGGTGAATACATTACTCCGCTCGCTGATAGAGTCGGCATGGCGGCGCATCCGGGCTCCGAGCTGTAGTCAAGATGACTGAGAGAGTGGGGCGGAGATCCGAGGCTGGGAGTAGAGCTCCTTCTCTGGGATATTACAATGAGCCTGATCCTTCTGTTGGTGAACAGCAGGGCTCCCACTAGTCACTATCTCCCTTATCGATTAATAGGTAAGTTATTGTTAAAATCATACATTGTGCAAAGCAGAGATGTTACTGTGAGTGTTTAGCACTTTTCTTGGGGGTTGAACCTTAACATTGATGACACTTAATTGTAGGTCGATCGATTTATCGACTAATCGTTCAGACTTAGCATCACAAACAGTTATAGTTATTACTCTGCATATATATCTGTATAAGCATACCGTTTGTTTTTACATTTCAGGTTACAAAATGATTTACAATAAATAATCTTTTCACTATGTTCTTAAAACCATATGGCAAGACCTTTATGTATGCTCTGTAGCCCAAGTCCTTCTCAGAGTTTTACACAGTACAGCTTTTTCATTACATTATTTTTAAGAACATGGTTTTAATTAGATGTTCCACAACAGTTGCTAGTGCTCATTAACAAAGTTAAAACATATTTATTTAGCAGTGCCTTTAACTAACTGTTACTCTTTCTTATCTCTTGCCACTTCTTATTGCCTCCTATTTTTGTTCTATATTATTATACAATAATATTGCCTCTTTGGTTATTATTGTCCTTCTTCGCCATATTGAAATGAACCTGCTGTATTAAAGGTCTTTTGGGAATAGTTTAAAGGGGACCTATCATGCGAAATGCACTTTTGTACGTCTTTTCTACATGAATATGTGTCCCCGGTGTGTCAGGGAACTCACCAAGTGTCAGAAAACACAACCCTCTCTATTTTCCTCCATACCCAAATCTCTAAATCGCTGCAACAGAGCTGATTATTATTTGAATTTTCTGACGTCAGAAAAGGGGTGCTCCGCCTATATGGGCAACTCTCCACCTATCAAGGGAATGAGAGACCGCTCGAAAGTGCTGGAGGCGCTGTAGTACATATGCCAGGCCTGTAAGTGGCGCTGAAGTCTGCCACAAAAGCAGAATCAGCCCTTTCAAAAACAGGGCTGGAATAGAGTGAAATGAGGCATGGCTAAAATTAGTGGTGCACGATAATTATCGGCCCGATAATTATCGGTCCGATATTAGGAATTATGACGTCATCCCGATAAACCCGATAACAGTATTAATAGCCCCGATAATATACAATATATTTTTTGGTTAAAAAAAAAGAAAAGAATACTGCGGTGTGGGTGGATTAGGATGAGGGGTGCTTGTTTTTCACTCGGCTCCTCCCGTTTTGCCAGTAGTGTGGTATTAGTGGTTTAGGAAGAGGGGAGTTTTTCACAAATCCAGCGCTCCCTTCTCATGCCTGGCTGTGACGTAAATGGTGTGCGGCCGTGAAGCCAGGACAGTAAACAAACATGTCGTCGGTAGTATGGGACTATTTCAAAGTTTCAGAGTTAGATAGTTCGCTTGCTATTTGTATTAACAAATGCAATGCAGAAGTTCCACGAGGAGGGAAAAAGGCAACGAGCTATAATACTTCCAACCTGATTAGTCACCTGAAACATCGCCATCGCTACGATGGTGTGTTAAAAGCGTACGAAGACGCCTGCGCTGCTAAACTAGCGGCGAATCCAAAGCCAGCTGCAAAGGCACCGGGGCTTTTACCTATCGACGAGGCTTTTGAAAAAGGCAAGAAGTTTGCCAGATTTGTTTGGGAAAATAAATATGGTCACTTTGAAGAGTCAAAACTGTTCTTGGCTTTGTTTTGTTCATAGTAGTAATGCTCATGTCATTTGCTCACTACTAGTTTTTTTTTTACCACCAGGTGTGCAAAAACTACAGGTACATTTAATATATATATATATTATATTATTATCGGTTATCGGTATCGGTCTTGAGAAGCAGGAAGTTATCGGTATCGGTTTCAAAAACCCAATATCGTGCATCCCTAGCTAAAATGCATGATCTGTTTGGTATTTTGAAAAAAAAACTTCACAGACATGTTTTATATAGGTATGGCCCTACAATATTTGTTTCAAATATAGCATGATAGGTCCACTTTAATTTTTTATTTGATTCAATGTGCAGAATTTATTAAGGCCTAGAATTAGATGTGTGCATTTTAAGAGCAACCATAACAAAAGAGAAATATCACAACCTCTTGCAGTTATTTAAGGGAGGCTAAATCTGAAAATAAATCTTCATATTTTTCACACTCTTGCCTTCTCTCTTCACATATGGAGGAGTGACTGTGTATTAAACCCAAAGATCATAAGGTAAGGTTGCACACAGTAGTATTGACACATTTTGGGTGTTGCAATGTGCCAGTTTAAAGCAAAACAACTAATGGGTTACCCTGTTTACCACAGTATGACAGCCATGGCTACAATCCACAAACCGTTTGTCGGCTCTTTGGACGACATGGATGACATCTTTAAAGTCAACTTCAAGGCCCAACCTCCAAGGTAGGCCCGATTCTATCATTACTCCCCTGACCAGTGTCTGGACTAAGCCTGAAATAATAGTTTTGGTTGTGTAGTAATGGGCTATTTTGATAAAGTACCAGGACCGCCTCTTGACACGTCCATCTTCACATAATTGGGGTCGATCACCACAACATTGCAGCCATTGAAAGTGTTTGATAAAGGCCAATATTGAAGACACAGATTGGTCCTTGTTTGAAGAGGCAAATTGGCCAGTGTTTCTCAAGCCAAAACCAATTCTCCAGATGACTAAGAGCTTATATTTGACCCAATGTTGTCTGAATCTGATTTGTGCTCTGAATGTTAAACTCCTGGTGGAGCGTTTTATCATTTATGGTTCAAAGAAATACTTTTGTATACACATGTATGTTTCATGCTTTATGCAGAATTACTACTTACAACAATGGAGTCCAAACTACTTCTATGATTCCGTGCTAATAATCACATTTCTTTCGAGAAAATATATCAGTATATTTTAACTCTAGGATCTATATTCTTTGGTATATGTATAGCAAATATTCATGGGGTACTTTACTGATCCTTTTTTGCTAAGTATGGCTTATTACGTTTTTACGAGGAGAACTGCTGAAGGTCTGCAAATGATCACTTGCTAGGAATGTTGTGTCCATTTACAGTGCATCCGGAAAGTATTCATACCCCTTCACATTTTCCACATTTTGTTATGTTACGGCCATATTTCAAAATGGATTCAATTCATTTTTTTCTCAACATTCGAGACACAATACCCCATAATGACCAAGTGGAAAAAGTTTTAAAATATTTTTGTAAATGACTTAAAAATAAAACACTCAAATATCACATAAACATATGTATTCACACCCTTTACTCAATACTTTGTTGAAGCACCTTTGGCAGCAATTACAGCCTCAAGTCTTCTTGAGTATGATGCTACAAGCTTGGCACACCTATCTTTGGGCAGTTTCTCCCATTCTTCTTTGCAGATTGTCTCAAGCTCCATCAGGTTGGATGGGGAGCGTCGGTGCACAGCCATTTTCAGATCTCTCCAGAGACATTCAATCGGGGTAAAGTCTGGGCTCTGGCTGGGCCACTCAAGGACATTCACAGACTTGTACTGAAGCCGCTCCTTTGTTATCGTGGCTGTGTGCTTAGGGTCCTGTTGAAAGGTGAACCTTTGCCCCAGTCTGAGGTCCAGAGCGCTCTGGAGCAGGTTTTCATCAAGGATCTCCCTGTACATTGCTGCATTCATCTTTCCCTTGATCCTGACTAGTCTCCCAGTTCCTGCCGCTGAAAAACATGCCCACAGCATGATGCTGCCACCACCATGCTTCACTGTAGGGATGGTATTGGCCAGGTGATGAGTGGTGCCTGGGTTCACCCAGACATGATGCTTGGCATTCAGGCCAAAGAAATCCATTTTGGTTTCATCAAACCAGACAATTTGGTTTCTCATGGTCTGAGAGTACTCTAGGTGCTCCATGGGGTTCATGTGCCTTTGGCTTCCTTCTGGCCACTCTACCACAAAGGCCTAATTGGTGGAGTGTTGCACAGATGGTTGTCCTTTTTAGAAGGTTCTCCCATCTCCACAGAGGAACACTAGAGCTCTATCAGAGTGATCATCAGGTTCTTGGTCACCTCTCTGACCAAGGCCCTTCTCCCGATGCTCAGTTTGGTTTGGGCAGCAAGCTCTAGGAAGATCCCTGGTGGTTTCAAACATCTTCCATTTGCAAATAATGGAGACTGCTGTGCTCGTTGGGACCTTCAATGCTGCAGACATTTTTCTTTACCCTTCCCCAGATCTGTGCCATGATACAATCCTGTCTCTGAGGTCTACAGTCAATTCCTTGGACCTCATGACTTGGTTTGTGCTCTGATATGCACTGTCAATGGTGGGACCTCATATAGACAGGTGTGTTCTTTTCTAAGTCATGTCCAATCAATTTAATTTACCAGAGGCGGACTCCAAACAAGTAATAGAAACATTTCAAGGATGATCAGTGGAAACGGGATGCACTTGAGCTCAATTTTCATTGTCAAAGCAAAGGGTGTGAATACTTATGTACATGTGATATCTAATTTAATACATTTTAACACGTTTGCAAAAAATTCTTGATTTTTTTTTTCGCTTTGTCCTTATGGGGTATTGTGTGTGGGATATTGAGAACAAAAATGAATTTAATCCATTTAGAAATAAGGCTGTAACATAACAAAATGTGAACAAAGTTAAGGGGTATGAATACTTTTCTGTGGAAACACATAAACGAATTTCCAGACCAGTATAACTTTAGTGGCAGTTTATTAGAATAAAACACATTGCAAAACTCCAACATCCCATGTATGGCTATTGTAAAGTGGGACATCAGGGGGGAGGCCATGAATATATGAAAAAAAGCATGATATGTTGGAGACGAGACATGTTTCATAGTTCATGTTCAGTTATGTCATGAATACATTAGCTTAAAGGTAGGGTAGGTAAGAATGGATAAACCAGCTTGAGTAAGCTAGAATGTGCAAGTACACAACCGAAAACAATCTAATAATAAGTTTGTGCACGAGGTGGAAGGCTGACAGACAGGTAGGCCATCCAGTTATCGGCTTTGGGCCAAGGCAGATAATTGGACTAAGTCAAGAAAGGACCAATGAGCCTGAGGTGTGCAGTTGTCTACCTTTCTTCTAATGAGCAGTAAGAAAAGATGCAATCTCCCTCTGATTGGCCAACAGGGGATATTCTCTCTCGATTCTTAATGATGAACCAGTCCTCACTCTGCATCAGGTGATCTGAATAACCCCTCTATCAACTCATTGGGAAATGTGACTTTCATCTTAAATAATTTGGCTAAAGTACCAAAGACTGAGGGACTGCCACAAGTACACGTCTCATAAGTCAGTCAGCACTTAACCTCCATTTTGATCTTTGTTTAGAGACAGACAGAAATATGAACACCTGGCACATTTCTCAATATGGCTTAATTGGTAGGTACTGCTACATTGAGAGCAATGTTAGACAATACTGTCACAGCTTGTAATTAAGCTTCTTCGTTAATGTGGGACACAACTGTAAAGAGAAATTGTGCAGAAGGTGGTCGACGGCCAGTACTGACACCTGAATTTCCTGGATATTCTAGTTGTCCACCAAATAACCACTAGAGGGAGACAAAATATGAGCTTAAAAAAATGCTGCACACCATAGGCTGTATTATTCTACAGAATTGCCCTTAAACAGTATATTTATTTATCTCTTTCTCTTTATTTGATTCTTTTTACTTTTCACTGTGTGGTGGCAATAATTATGATTTAATTACTTTAGTGCTGCAAATGTTTAACCTAAAGCAACTCAGCTTTCCCAAGAAGTTGGTTTATTTTGCAATAGATTAGATTTCTCTCTTGGTTGTTGTGTGATCATGAGAGGTCCTCACATGGTGTTTGGTATGACTGATGGGTCAAAACAACCGAGTGGCCTCATTCCTCCCAGAGAGAGACTCCAGCTCTACCATATGCAGCTGTAGCAACAAAAGAGTTTATGTTTTTAGGTAAACGTTGCCTCCAGTGGAAAGAAATGAAAACACTAACAGCCAGTTTCTCTATTGATACTAGTGGCTGGAATTTTGGCTTTCTCTAAATCAGGGGTGGGGAACCTTTTTCCTCTCGGGGGTCCGGAGGAATGCTCCCCCGGGAAGATTATTTTTTAAATATTGAAGTTAAAAGCATCAATCTGGTGCTCTTTGAGAGCAACATTAAGATATATGGATACATCTCTCAACATCCATATGAAACAGAACTGTCATGTACTGTCATATAGTATTTTATACCTGTTTACTTTATTCTCTAATTTTTTTATAACTATAATGATCATATAAAGATGTGCCTTTACCTCACTGGTTGTAGAAAAAGCTTCTTATATTCGTTAGCATAGCTAGCTAACCAGATGCTAATAACAAAGAAGGTATTGACTGTATAATCAGTATGACAGATGAACAGATCGCCACTGGGCTTTCAACTAAAACACAGCCACGCAAAAACTGCGCCATGTGTACAGCTCATTATGGGTACTGCAATTTTTGGAAGTGGCGGAGCGGCGTTCTGGTGCTCTCCGTCAGCACTACACCCCTGTCAGGCGAGACATATAGCCTACCACGTGATGACACGTTAGGCTTGTGTTGTGTTCAAGGACCCTGACCTTGGCCAGCTTGTTTAATTTTTTTGCGGTCTAGATTTCTTTAATTTTTAATTTTTTGCGTGTGTTTATAAATTACCTCGAGGGCCGTACCAAATGGTCTCGCGGGGCGTATGCGGCCCGAGGGCCGGAGGTTCCCCACCCCTGCTCTAAATCATCAGCGGTTCATGATGACTGAGAACTGAGAAATAGTTCAGGTCCAAAAATATTGATGATAATATTTTGTATTAGTTGTGATGCTTAATACATTTTGTTTTCTAACACATATATTCCCAAAATGTGTAAATACACTACTGCTGCTTTTACTCTAGCGTTCACTAAAGTTGGTATGGCCAGATTCAGATGTATTTTTTTGAAACACCCAGTATGTATATCCACTTAAATTTGAGATGTATGCAGATTACATTGTTACTGATTTAACCACCTGCTGGCATTTAATCTTAATTAAAAAAATGAGCCATCATACGACATATACACAAAAAAAAAATCATAAATCCTGCTAAAGAACAGAAGCAGAAAAATAAGGCAATATGTCTTTGATTAAAAACTGTCAAATGTGTAATTTTGTAATAAAATATAAAATGTAGTCCGTTACCCCTGGAAACTAATATTTCACATGCAAAAGGATTTCTTTCTAAATAAGAAATGAACTGGAGGAAATACTGAATTTGTTATGTAACCGTAGACAGGACTATTTTTTCCCTGAACAGGATCCTCACATTTGATATTCTCTGCTGTTGAGCTGACAGCTTGCTCCTAATTGGGTTCTAAATCAGCGCAACAGACTCTCCCCCTTTATAATCTCTGAGGAAGGGTAAAATTGAGAGAGGGTACCTGTCCCCCCCTCCTCTGCCCCTCTCTTTTCTCATGTTAATGGCGGTGTGGTCCTCGATCCCGGGCACCATCTGCTCTTCCTCGGGGTTTGGGCCCCAAGCACTCCAGACGTGTCCTTTTGTTTGCGTGTGTCCAAGCAGAAAGTGGTGAGTACACATGGTTCCTGTGGCCCAAAAGGCTCCTCCATCAAGAGCACGAGCCTGCTGTTCATTAGCCTACATCTGACGGAGGGGTGGGGGGCGTCGCGTGCCCTGTGTGCAGCAGCATCGGGGGGGTCCGCCGTTTGTTCCGCTGTGAGTGTTGTTCACATTTTATGTGTGATGTCATCGTATGTAACCGTCGCTGAGGGATGACTCGACAGGTCAACATGCTCTTCAGACTGTAGACTGTGATAACACTCCAACCACATGAATGCCTGAAAATAAACAGGCTAACATTACTTTTTTTAAATATTATAAAAAATCTGATCTTAATTTAAAATAGGTGTAACAACCATTAAAGTTAATGCTTAAGTCGAAAGTATTATTTTATGATTTTTGAGTCAAACTCACCCAGATTGTGATGCTATTGGGCCGTTATTAGGCATTAAATACTATTATAGCAAACTATAGCTAAGTTAAAGGAATGACTAAAAGGAAAATGGCGTGTGAAATGTTTTTTATAGAAACACATTCAATTAAATCATCATGCACACTTAAAATAATGAAAGGGCATACTATTGCTTTTTACACAAACTTTAATTAAATAGCGCACCACAAAAAACTATATCACAAAAGCACCTCAGCACTAAAACATGGGAGTCAAGGTCACAGATCCTCACTATATCCTCCATGCACTGAACCAAAGGGAGTAGATTGTTGATGTGCATCATCCCCACTGAGCTCACTCATAATTGGGTGTCTCCGATGTGCCAGATGGATGAATGAACTGAAGGATGGAGACCTAACTATGGCTGCCCTTTCTCAATTTCATTACCGTGGGGTGGGGGGAGTAACATGATCAGAATGTCATTTGCAATCTTGGGAAGAATAATTGCAAACGTGCTGCGATAACCTTTGATATGACTAACTTGATTGCAATTCAAATTACTCTGCAGAAAGAAAAAATTAATCAATGTTGGATAGATTAAAAGTTTGATTAAGAAAAATAGGTTAATAATGTGGTCTGGATTTTAACTAAAAAGAAAGCCCACTAGAACGGTTTTGGTGAAAATAAAAATAAATCAGGGCATAAAATTACAAACAAGTGGGCATTACATTTATTGACATAACAATCCTGAGACATTTGTAAAGGGAAAGTAGGAGAAATACTAATCCAGGCAAGTGTAGCCTACAGGTGTGGCTTAATGGGTGGTCTGCTGGTCACAATCCTCATGTGACATGACAGGCTAACCTCCCAGTTACCCGACACAACAACCACAAGCAGATTATGACTTTCCATCGGGCCTACCCTCCTCATTTACAGAGCTACATGCTGCTGGCGGCATTGAGATTAGTTATTGAACTGTTGAAGCAAAGGGGAACAAGGCCGCTTCAGAAGCACAGCACACAATGAGGCAGCTGTCAGAGGGAGGGGCTTCGACAGAGACCACTGTTGTTATGGATAGGACTTTTTTGTGTTGTGTTGTGGGATAGGTGCTCCTCCTGTCATGCTCTAATTAATATTGACACAAGGCTTGAGGCTTGATAAAGTATAAAAGAAATTACCACAGAGGTAAAGAGAATAATCTGAATATCCATGAGGTGAAACGGTATGCAAAATGTGCAAGTAGCCCTCTCCGATATTGACATAAACAATTAGGCAAAATAATATGGAACAACTAATATGACCTAATGTTCTATCGTTAAGATTACGCAATAATGGGTAGAGCCAAAAAACACAACCAAAGTGTTGAGAATTCTGCTACATTTGGGCTGTGCTCATGTTGCTATTGTGTAACAACTGAAGGGTAACTGACCTTTCTCTAGCCCCCTGAGGCTGCGTTCATCACCCCCACCCCTGTTTTATATTCAGGTGCATCTCTGAGCATCTTCTCAGCAGCATCAGAGCCTGTCCTTGCAAGTTGTGTCAAATTAGACAATAACTGTCATTTTATGCCGCTGCACTGAATTATATACCCGTTTTGTCATGTTGCATTAACACTGAAATAATATAGAACCAGAGTTGTTAAGTTATATCATTCAAGACAGATACTCATTACTCAGTAAGCATAAATAATGCTTTCTGACTCGTCTGACAGTGTCCAAAAGAAATATAAACCGATTTGTAAAAGCTGAGATGTTGTTATGCAGGTCATTTTTCATGTTTGTTAATGTTTGTGTCACATTATAATATCAAACAGTTGCCCGCTTTAAAGTCTAAGATAATTTAAGTATAAGATGGATTTGTGTATTGTAGATTTCACTGTCACACAAATGTTAAAAATCCCCTAATCCCTCTTAAGAATGGATTTACCAGACCGTGTTACAATCCAGAGGTTATAGTATGTTTATATGGGAAAATATAAACAGCTGGATGAGACTTAAAATCAAACAAAGGAGTAGTAGTAGTGCATGCAGGATTGTCCAGGTGTCTTTAGACTAAATCATTTCTTTCAATAGCAAGAGAATCGTGCGGCCATGATGGCATTTTGTTGGCCGTTGTAAAAGATGCATTGCATGGCCCACTCGACAAAAAACGATTTTCCTTTAGGATTTTGCCGAAAATACATGTTTATGATACTTGAATGTTCCGTTCAGCAGGATCATTTCCACATATTAACACCACTTTTACAGAAGTTGAAGCATAAATCCAATTGCTAGAAGCTAATAGCTAATGTAATGCTATAAACAAACTACATGACAGTTGCATGACTTTACGTCTAAGATAAAGGTTCGTCGTGATGACGTTTAGTTGTGTAACGCTTAAATGCTTCAAACCAGTAGGGTATACAGTGCGCTTGTCTTACCACAGACCTTGTTTCAGGCATTTCACCAAAAACAGATTTAAACTTTGAGCCAAAGGAGCCCGAAAATGCTAAAATGCTAACTCATTTCTAGGTTTAGCATTCAAATAGTTGTTTTCAAAATAAAACAGATTTGGCATCATCAGTTTATTACCACTCCAAATGTAGATAAACATTGTGAGAGATACATGTTGTTTGATTAACCTCACTAGCAGAGCACATACTGGAGCATGAGTTAAATGAAATGCTCTGTCGTCATATCCTGTTTGAGTAAACATGTTGAAACACATCCTACATTTAAATCCTGTCAAAAGAGCCAAGGTGTTAAGTGCACCACATTAAACCGCACTGTAATCCGTAATTACTGTGCTCAGCTGCTGACATGACTGTTTCTCACTCTTTAAAATGTTGAGTAGACTTAATGAGCTCTTGTACAGTAGCTAACCTATCAACAGGTTACACATAATCAGCAGAATAGAGGCCTACTAACCTACATTATTTTCCTTTGGGGGTAATCTCTGCTGCGCACACACAAAAAGTAGTGTTCCTGTTTGTGAGGGTATGTGGCATGCATGAGCGTGACCCATTATCTTTCACATGCCAAGTTACCACTGCAGGGCTTAGAAGTTAATCTGATGTGGTATCTGATGTAGAGCATTTATACACTGCCCACAGCAGGCAACCATCTATCGTCGTATCCACTACCATCAGCACACTTAAAGCGATATGTCATAATATTGTGTATATGCTTTATAGTAGTGGGTTATAAGTGCAATATATTGTCTTTAAACACAACATTGTAAAAACTAATGTGGACGAAAATGAAACGGTAGATTTAAGTGTGCAGTTAAATCAAGTTCTTGTTGAGCATAAACCAGAAATTGTTCTGCAATTTGAGAATATTACTGCTACTATTGTTTCAAATATCTATTAGTATTATAGCATTATCAATTCACACTATAGACCTGCCTTATCATAGTAAACCAGTGTTTGAGTGTTTTGACACTGTGTTACTTGCTTATAGGACGATTGTAACTAGCAGAAACAAACTGCTGTCCTACCTGATGTCGGCATTGACTGAAAGGAAATTGTACAGTAGTTGTTTCGACAAGATATATTTTCAGACATAGGTGAAAGGTGAGAGATGCTATTGATTGCCATAGCTGAAAGCAACGTTTAGTTCAGTGGGATTCACCCACACACTCATCTCCTCTCATACATCATCGTTTCCTGCGGGCTTGTGTTTCTCTCTGAAGCTTCTCTCTACCTCTGCTCCCAAGGCACACTGAGCTCTGCCATAATATGATCATCGAAACCATAATTTGATATGGTTTATACAGTCCTGATTGACCAGTGCTGTGACTCCAGACCAAAGAACAGATCATCTCACATTATTATGTTCTCCAATTTGCACAATGATACATTCTCCTTGGAAGATAAGGAAGGATAATCAGGAAACGCTGCTTCATACACGGCAGCAATGAGGACATTTCTCTTGGACTTTGGCGAGCCTTGGTAAACCAAGGTTTGATTAGATATAAAGTCGATTGAACCGGAGTGCAAAGCTTCACTATCGTACTATTAGACAAACTAAATGATCCCACAGCAGCAATGCAATATATTTCCTTTCCCCAGAAGGAAGAACATTTCATAAGGCAAGGCAAGGCAAGGCAAGTTTATTTATATAGCACTTTTCAACACAAGGCAATTCAAAGTGCTTTACAAAAAATGAAAGACATTAAGCATTAAAAAAGAAAAGCTAATAAAATGAACATTAAAAGAAAAAATACATGGATAAAAGTTACAGTGCAGTTTAAGATATGAATAGTTCAATTAAAAGCAGCGGCAAAAAGAAAAGTCTTCAGCCTGGATTTAAAAGAAGTAAGAGTTGCAGCGGACCTGCAGGTTTCTGGGAGTTTGTTCCAGATATTTGGAGCATAATAACTGAACGCTGCTTTACCATGTTTAGTTCTGACTCTGGGGACAGAAAGCTGACCAGTCCCTGAAGACCTGAGAGATCTGGATGGTTCATAATTTAGCAGGTCAGAAATGTATTTTGGGCCTAAACCATTCAGTGCTTTATAAACCAGCAGCAGTATTTTGAAATCTATTCTTTGACACACAGGAAGCCAGTGTAAAGACTTCAGAACAGGAGTGATGTGATCCACTTTCTTAGTGTTAGTGAGGACTAAAGGAACCAATGGAGGTGCACACATTTGTGCCAAATGCTAACCTGATCACATTGACAACGCTAAGAGGCTGATGTCACCATGTTCACAAAAACAGAATGTCTTTTCCAGGTTCATATTTGTATTTATGCCTCTGCTGTGACATGTTGACATGCTTTCATGTCCAAAAGGGCTTAGTGTGTTGGATAGAAACTCCTTTCTTTGGGATGACTTCAATTTACTTTGGGTTGCATTAACAAAACAAGTCTTAAACACGCTTATAATTACAGGCAGAGAAAGCGTATATGCTGAGGTTACAACACAGGTTTTGAGGAACCTGATTATGATAGACTACTGATTAGATTATTAGTCAGGATATATGTGGGATATATATGTAGGTTATATTTCATTTTGAATGAGATTTTTTCCACTCTCCCCACAACATCAGTAATGTCCAGACAGGGCTTATTACAAAATGTCACCACAGAGATGTGCTTTGCCTCCAAAGATATTTATAGGATTCATTACATAAACCTGATCAGTGACAGCAGCCTATGGGTAGCAACTAGTGAATCATGCTCCTCCTAACTGCTCCTGGAAATCATCTGCCTTCAGTGTTACTCGGCTAAGTTTATGATTAAATGTCACATATTTATCAGAATGTGGAAGAGAGAAAATCAGTCAATAAGCAGCTGCTGGATCTGATAGGGGTTGAGACCTTTATATACACAGTCTATGGTTGAGACACAAGACCAGACAGAAGCAGAGAGGGATCCTCTGTGTGAGAGATTTATTTTACCTTCATATTACCATGTCTGTTGCGCTGATTTAATTAAAACATTTCAAGCATTCTTAACTATGGTGACTTACAATGAGGGAACAGGTATGGCGTTCAATTCTTCTAAAGGACACGACACCATCACACATGGCTGTGAGAGGACACGCTGGCACTAGACAATATGTGACCTTTCTGATCCTTTGTTGTCCAGTCTGAGAAACACCTGCTCATCTCTTGAAGCAAACTGAACACGTTAATCCAGGTGAAAAGCGTAATCCGTGGTTAATTCCACCTGTTAAATCAACTTGAATCTGCAAAACAAAGGTAGAAAGAAAGCTTAAAGAAGCATCAAGTGCAGTCATTGAAGGAAGTGGATATGTGTGTGTATATATCCGTGTTTGTGTGTTATGTCTCTGTTGGGTAGTGAGTCCAGAATCTGGCCGGGGCCCAGGAGTTGAGGCTTGAGTTGTTGGTTGGGTCAGAAGGGCTCCCGAAGTGGGGGGTCCAAGAGGTCATACCACACCATTGACTGATGTTTGGTCACATGTTTATGTTGATGATGTTTATGCTGACCCTGTTGACGAGCAGAAAGAGGCTGACATGAGACGCTCAGCAAAAGAAGGATTACAGTACCATACTAGCCTTTCATTACTCATTATACCATGACATTCACTCTGTAGATATAGCATGAACACATTTGGCCAAAAACACAAAGATGTGTTTACTTTGGTTCAAGAAACAAAGACATGTGGATATTGAGAAAACAAGAGACATGAGTTGATCTGTTGTGGCAGCGTTGAGCTCGGGGGTCAGCACCTTCAGCTCACGGGGTTCCTCTTGCTGGATTTGGGATGTTTCTTAGTACGAGTTTCTCTTAAATCCAAGGCCTGTTGAATAAGTCAATCACATGGTTGAGGGTGATTCAGTGTCAGAGCTGTGATGGGCAGCTGACCTTTGCAGGGTATTTCCTATCAGCCCAAATCTTGCTGGTTTTAGCCACCCCGTGAGTCCGACTATTCATAATTACAGTCACATGTAAGGAAGTCATCAGCATGGAACATTTATTAATTTGTCACCGATGCTGGCTTTAACTCGAGGGAGAATTTGATGGGAAAAATGTAAGAAAAACTCCTGAAAGGATAATATAAGAGTGCAATATTAATCCTGCAGTAAAGGGTTGGTCATGCTAGTTTTGTTTCCTCAGATTAAAGGGCAGTTTGACATGTTTCTGTGTAAACTGCGCCTCACTTCCTCTGCATTAGTGTACACTGCTCTCTAGAGTCTGCTGACAGGAGTCAGAGCAAAACCCCTTCTCAAGCTTTAAAATGTTTGCACCACACTGCTCTTCTGAATATACATTTGCATTTCTCTTGTGGCTACATTGACAGGGTTTAATCAGGTCTCGCTTTTGCAACACTTGTGTGCCTGCAAAGCTGGAAAAAAGACTGGTTCTTGTTCTTTGTGCATTGGCTAATTCTTAATTCTGTAACCTATTTTAAAAACTGGGAAAGTCTCATCTGTTTATTAGCAAAGAACCTACACGTTTCAAACCCTGTGTCAGTGCATTCAGGTAGTCTATGATTTTAATTATTTACAGCTCCATTTTGTTTAGGGTCTTCAGAAAATATGGTTGCAATTTATGTAAAAGAAAATCACCAAAACCACCTTCTGATTTGGAAAAAAATGATTTTAAAGGTCATTGTGCTCTTGTTATCGTCATGTTCTCCATTTGAGTGAGCACTGTCACTGAACAGCCATATTTATCTCCGACATGCAATCGACATTGCGAGGGGTTGTCAGGACAACTAGCCATGATTCACAGAGCCTCAGATCGACCTCCACCTTGGGCTTGAAGCACTAGCCATGAGACTGAGCAGATGCTGTGCCTGTCAGCCAATCACAGGTGAGACAGAGGAAAAAGATGACATCATAGGCAAATTAGGGCAAACGCAGCAGGTATTTTGGTTGTCGTGTCCGCCTGCTTATAAACCCAGAGTCACTTTTAGACTCTGACAAACGAAAACTGTTGATGTTTGGCAGTGAAATCTTAATATTCAGAAATAAATTCAGTAGGCAACATCAAAATGTCTCAAAAATAGGGGTGAACATGTCGCATTACACTAAATGAAAAACATAATATCACCCTTGTGATCAAGTTGCTTAATCAAAAATACCAATGTGCTCTGATGAAAACAGGCATACTTTTACACCTTTAACATCTTAAGAAATAAATAATAAGCACTGAGTTTCTTATATTTACTAAGGGAATCTTACTGTACAAAAAAACGAATTATATAAATATATTTTTATTTATTTTGAGGACTAGGATAGTTGTAAATGAAAGGATTTCCCTTCCAACAACAAATTAAAATCCTCTTTTTACATAAAATAAAATGCATTATTATTATTATGTATTACATTTTTTATTAGAGCGCTTTCACAGGTGCTCAAAGTGCTACAATTACACATTACACATATTAGACATGTAAGAGTCATTACTGTGGACATTACCCACAGTAATACTTATACTTACTTATATACAAACATACTTACATTTATGCTGTGTTCTTCCATCTGGGCTCTAAAATGTAAAAGCTTTTAAACTGTATTATTGAGAGGTTACCAACATAAAGCCGTGCCTTGCAAAAGAACAGCTCTGGAGCTCCCTCCCTCCCTCCTCTCTCTCACTCAGCAGGTTTGATCTGTTAAACAGAAAACCAAAGCTGTCTGTCCGTTGGCTGCGTCCTCCCCCAGACTCGCTTCCTGCATTAATATTCAGCCTCTCAGCCAATGAGGGAAACAGGGTGGATGACATCATGGGCTAGGGAACAGTGAGCAGCCAGTGAAGCATCCAGCCTGCCGAACAAGCTTGCTTTTAGGGTCAGGAACTGGTCTGACGAGAGAATGGCAATCCTGCCTTTAAACTGTCACTAGGACTGTACGGCTGACGATGAACCTACCAGAGCTCCGGGCTCAAAGGCTGAACACTGAGCAAGAGAATGTGAAGACATATTTCAGGTAATTCCCTCTCTGTGTATGGCAATAGGGGATGAGGTGTGGGGGAGGCAGAGGAGGGAGGAGAGGAGAGAAAGGAAGAGGAGGGGAGAGCTGTGTATGTAGGGGTGCTTTGTAGCCTTTTTCTCTACCTCTCCTTCTTCCACTCTGCATTCTGCCCTGCTAGGAAGGCAGCTGTTCCATCAGCAGTCTGTCCGTGAGGGCGAGGAAATGGATGCCTGCATCAGATGGGCTGAGGATGTGTTTGTATGATCATACACCCCCCCTCTGCATCACAGCATCTCTGTATGCACTCCCTTGTGCCTCACAAATAGCATCTTTATTGATGGGGAGGTGTGAGAATCAATGGTGGCGTTTGTGCAGGCCTGTGTGTGTGTGTGTGTGTGTGTGTGTGTGTGTGTGTGTGTGTGTGTGTGTCACTCCTGGAGAAATGCAGCAGCTGCAGTAGCAACACTGTAACAAACAAGAAGCAAGGCTATTTTGGGTCTGGAGACCCGAGGCTGACTGATGGATCAGAGCTGTATATGCCGGGGAAAAAGGGGAGGGGGTGGTGTTTAATATGCTGATGGATGCTCTTTTGTTATCTCTGCACTGCCTCACTTATGGCCTTTCTAGGGAGTGTTTCATCCAGAGACGGCTTTTATTTCCATTGATGTCTTTCAATGAGAGAGAGCAGAGACGTGCCTCTGTCTCTCGGCCTTAACATGGATGTGTAGCAGTTTCATGGCGGCTGTAGTGACAGGGAGATATACAACATCTGGTCACCTGACTTCATTGGGGAGCGGATTGGGGGCGGGGTCCGGTCCTCTGAAAGCTGAGCTGTTCTACCTCGGATTCTTCCACAGCCATCGCTGCTGCTGGTGGAGGAGGATGGAGGACACAGTGGTGTGAATGTGTGTGTGTGTCCCATCCCCTCTCCTCTTTAGACTGCTCAGGGAGATTCAGCTCCGAGGGAGGCAGCCCTCCTCCGGTTTGGGAGAAGCAGGGCCTGATGGGAGACCTGTTGTGTGACTGTCGTGTGAAAGAGGGATGTTAGGGAGTCATGTCAGTGATGGAGGTAGAGGGGGAATTGGGGGATGGGATGCTGAAGGTGCTACTCCCTTTCGACATTGGTATATTGATATAGATGTATTGCCCCTCTCCATTCGTCTCTAATGTGTCCAGGCACCATGACGGCACTCGAGTCACTGTCCACCTAAAGGGATATATTGTTTGATGAATGCTATCTTTTTAGAAGGACATATTAAAGTGTCCCTTATCACCATCACTATTAGGTTTTTTTAAGTTCACTTACATTATTTAAAGATCTCCACTGTCCTTTCGAGGGGAACATATTTGGGGAAGGTGTCGGTGCGTAAGATGTTTTGTGCAATGCACTGGGCTTTGCAGAAGACACCCGGCCTACAGTAGTAATGGAACGCAGTGTCAGAGACAATCAGACACTCATGCTATGATATATGAGCGTGTTAGGTGTTTATACGTCCTGCTGGTCAACTGATCTGTGAAACCGCTGCTAGGCAATTGGCCACGCTTTAGGTCTAAGACGCTGTGCTTCACTTGCCACAAGCATTATATATTCATCACACCTTCATCTACACAGGTCTGATACACGCAGATGGACAGCTTACAGCTTTGTATTTTTTGTCGGCAGCGGTCCGGGTAGAGCTGCTTCCCATCAGGTGAAATCATTCACACAGGCTTCTGTCTCTGTGTAGGTTACTGGCAACTCATGAACAATTTATATTTGCAAAGAAAGCTCACAGACATAAGCTGTTGCTAGTGAGAAGGTGCTGATGTGTCAGGTCTGAGCTGATGTGCATGTGCGCTCTGTTGTAATACAAATAAAAGTAAAAATACCCTAAAGCTTACTGTATATAGTGTAAACAGAAATCATGCAGGCAAAATGGAAGCTTATTAAACTTAGCTTGGTTTTTCTGCAAACGCTTGCACTGCTGACCGTGGTGATCAACTTACAGTGAACTAATGGTTTTCTTTTATTAATACATCTTTTCATAGTGAACACCTATTGGACATCATTCTCTTTACATATTTAAGGAGGCTTATGGCTCAGTGGATAGTGTGCTGGACTTCGAATCAGGGGATAGCAAGTTCGAGCCCCACTGCAGTCAGCATGACACGTTTGCTCCTATGGGGATTGTCCACAGTACTGAATGTCTGTAAGTCGCTTTGGATAAAAGCGTCTAACAAATGACATGTACTAATGTAAACGTGAAGAGTCATTTTATAAACTTCACATAAAACAGATCCAAAATCCACCTTGCTATTAAAGTATGCACTGTAAATAATGATGTACTGTTGATTGGAAACATTGGCTTAAACATTTTACTTAATTTAATCGATTATTTATTGTAGCTTAGTTTGTAAGCCAGATGTTTTGTGCAATACCTCCAACCAGGGCCTTCCTCACTTGGATACATGTACTAGATGTTTCATTATTAATGGTGTTGTTAATATGACCGTCTGCACAGTGTGACCAATAATACACTGGTTAATATATGAATTGTGTACAATGTTTTGTTTTCTGATGAAAACTTTCAAAAGACTATTGTATTCAGAGATGTTTTAAGTTAGTTTAAACAAAATACTTAATAAAGATTGTTGGCTGAATAGGCCTAATTCCCGATTTATATTCAACAAGCAATTGATTGTATTTTAGCAGTAAATAGCAGAAAGACAGAGCTGAGTAAACTTAATAATATCGTTATCCTGTTCTACAACAACGTTATTGCATACATTCCTTTAATCATGCATATAATCTGCTGCCACCACATATTAAAACTGCCCTGCAACTTTATTCAACGTTAAAATCCGATGGTACAATCACAACTTTATTAAAACGATATAAACCTTTCACTTTCCACCATATGTGCCTGGCCAGCTCCTTGACTATTAGTGTGCAGTTCTGGGCTTCCCCTAGTTTTCCACTGGCCGCTGTAACCCAACACACACAGCTTCTCTTACCTCACCTCCGCTAACAAAAGCAGTCGACACAGAACCTCATCTCGGCTAACTGGGCTGCCTGAAATATGATAGTGTCGGACCCACAGCCCGTACACGTAGACCTCCATCTGTTGAGGACTTAGTCAGCATGAGTTATGCTGCTATTGTTCGACGCACTGAGTTACCGTTGAGGACTTTTGTTGACAGTTTCTAAATGTGCGGTGGCCTCATGTGGGGTGTTTGTGTGTGTTTAAGGGCAGAGCTGTCTAAAGCGGAGCAGTAGTCTTATGGTAGGTGTGTCAGAGCTACAGTCTGTGTGTTGTGGATTAGCATGTAGGATTGGAAGCCATCTGGCCATTTTGTCTAAGAATGGAAGGGGGGTAAGTTAGAGAGATAGATGGAGGGTGAGTGAAAGAGACAGAGGAAACACTCACACACTGACACATTGACACAGCTCCCTCGTAATCTCCCTACTTGATGTCTGTTGCTACTTAGAATAGTGTGTTAGTAGTCTGTGTGTGCCCTGGTGTGTGTGTGTGTGACCCTCGGTGGAGTTCAAAGATAGTCCTCTCGTGACTTACACTTTCCCTGACGTATCAAACTCATATGGCATCAAGAAAGTCCGAGGAATGTCTCGTGAGGATTGGAGATCCTGGAAAGGAAGGTGGCGGTGTTAAAGACTTTACAGTAAGATGATGCAATGAGTGCAGACGTTCCAGATGGAGAGAGACTTGGAGCAGAACAGTATGAAAGGTTGCAGAGGAGGAAACAGGTTGAGGAGGTTTAAGAGATTAACTAGTTTCACTGGGTCAAGAGTGTGCAGGGAGTTGCGTAGGGGTAACTGTTTGGAGATGGACCGGCTAGATAACGCAACATGTTGTGGGAAGTTTACAGAGGATTTGAGGAGATTCCTTAAACTTGGTTCAAAGGGTGGCTGTTTTCAAATTGGGACGGCGACTGATCTAAGCTCTTATTTTGGCGCTATCGTTTAAATGTCCAGCAATATGTAAATGTCTGCTGTTATTCAAACCAACGTCTGTCTTCACGGGGAGCAACTTGGTTGGTTAAAGGAAAATATTGTGATGTGCAATAACATAACTACGTGAGTGTCTTTGCCTCAGAACAAATAAATATACTCTGGTTTCACACTGATCACAAACGGCATTCCCCTGGGTGAACGTGTGTTGTTCTTGTACCCACCCAGCCACCCGACGTCCTCCTCCCTCTGACTTTCTTTATACTTCCTTGTTCACAATTAGGCAAACTTTTATTTTGTTAGACATACAAATAACAGTGCATTACTTATTGTCAGTATAAGTACAAACACTGTATGGGACCAGCCAGAGAGCTTCACACGCTCCAGCTATAATATCTAGACTTAATTCAACTGGAGTTTTATCGCAGCAAGCCTTGTTTTGGATTTAGATTTGTCAATGACCAACTGTGCTCATATTATTCTCAAAAAAATCCAAGCACAGTTTTGGTGATGCAATATGGCAACGTTGTTATCATGATGAACACGATCCAGGATGTGTAACTCTGGGAGGAAGGGAATCATAACACCTCTGAAGTGAAGAGCATCCACACAGTGCGGTCACACTGTTTCCGTGCCTCTCAATGAGGAAATACATTTCTTTCCCAGCTGCATGGAGGTGCAACTACTGTGAGTGGCAGCACAATGCCTCGGTGTATTCACTTGTCCACACAGATATGAGTCCTGTGGCAGTGTTTGTCTATGCAAAGTCATAACCTAGCTATTTGACAGGGGAGATGTTATCAAAATGAAATGCTTGTTTAGTAATGAAACAACAGCTCGTCTATATCATAGGCGTTAGATATACCGTAGAGACACATTGGAGACACTCAGAAGAACATTACACTTTATATGTCTAAACTTTAATTAATATTAACTGTCCTACACACCATACATTTGAGCAATCAGCGCTGTAGCGACAGCATGTAGATATCCACCGTTTTCTCTTCCCATGTTCCCTTACCACGGGTGCTGTGACTCAGAGCAGGTGCACCAGCTGGCCTTGCAGGAGGGCATCACTCCCATCTCTGCCTCCAGCTGGCACACCAACATGCCCACCCATGCCACACTAATGCAAAGAAAGAACACACACACACACACACACACACACACACACACACACACACACACACACACACACACACACACACACACACACACACACACACACACACACACACACACACACACACCACACACACACACACACACACACACACACACACACACACACACACACGTTGTTTCTCAAAGCGGACAATAGGAGATGTGCTAGGTGCTTCCATTGTTGTCAGTTAATGTAACTCAATCATCTATAAGGGTCAAAGGAGCCAGGGTTGTCTTGTTAAAATGGAACCAAAACCTAAATGCCTGTCTCAATTGCTGACAAGGTTTTGGGCATCTCTGTGGCTTTGTTGTTCAAGATGCATGATGTGTTACTGCAAATCTCCACAACGGCAACTTTCTAATAAAGATAAGTTGCCATTAAAAGGTATTTAAGCTGTTAAAATGGTGACATTAACCACCAGGAGCTAACAGCAGCACAATATTTTGAATACAAGGTTTAAAGTAGAATATTACTAATTAATACTTCATATTTAAAGAAGGACTCTCAAATGTGATTTAAATAAGCCATTCTGACAGACAGAATAGAAAAGCTATCATCAGGAAGTTCCTTTCAGAATAAAGTAAGAGTTCTAGAAATAGGCATTGAATTAAATAAAGCCTTTCTGTCAGGAAGGAATAATGTCTTAAAACATATAACCAGTAAGAAACATAATTTGATTGACTTTTTGAATAGCTTTTTTGTCTCCTTGACAGAATGAGTGGCCATATTCTTTAAAACATATTTACGTTACTGGTTGTCCATTTTCATAGTTTCCCATCTGACAGAATAAACGCCATCACTTTATTTGTGTATGTAGCACATCCAGAGAGCAGCTCAAACTGTCAGAGCACGATGCGCAGCAGTTTTGTCAGCTGTGACTCTTCAGCTGTTTCATGATTTAAATGTAATGTTGTTTACCCCTGCCAACATTTCAGTTAAAAAAAGAAGTGTGCAAAAAGCCAATTAAAGTACCTCAGAAAATAGCTGCAAAAACGATTATATTGAAATGTTGACACAAAGATCTATTGAAAATGTAAAAACTAGCATGACAGTGTGTGTGTGTGTGTGTGTGTGTGTGTGTGTGTGTGTGTGTGTGTGTGTGTGTGTGTGTGTGTGTGTGTGTGTGTGTGTGTGTGTGTGTGTGTGTGTGTGTGTGTGTGTGTGTGTGTGTGTGGTGTGTGTGTGTGTGTGTGTGTGTGTGTGTGTGTGTGTGTGTGTGTGTGTGTGTGTGTGTGTGTGTGTGTGTGTGTGTGTGTGTGTGTGTGTGTGTGTGTGTGTGTGTGTGTGTCAGAGAGCAGTTAAGGCAGATGTCTCGTGAAATAAGAGTCATGATGGATTGTCGGCTGTCGTGAATAATGGGTTTTGAGTGTAGACTTCCATATTTCTTTCTGCTTGGAGATGAATATATGTAATGTTTTCCCATAGCCTGTGAGCAGAAGGTTCAAAGAAAGTCAGATATGGTGTGGTAGGACCACTGAACATTGTAATATGTTTGTGTAATATATGTGAGTTATATCACCACGCTTTTACCATCTCAAATTGAAATGAATATGATATGAATGATAGTTGCTGATTGTCAACTAAGTGTTGCATTTTAGCACCCAAACACATTTGCATTGCAGTAATGTAATAATGTTTCACTTTGATTACGGGTCAAACAACATCTCAACTCAAACAACTTTTATATGTTGAGGATTTAGTACTAAAGTATAAGATTCTATTTCTGAAATTAAACTAATTAAGTTTAGTTATATCAGAGCCAGTTTCATTGCTGTTCAGTATGAGTGACATTTGCATGGAAACAGCACAGTAATGTATTATATATATATATATATATATATATATATATCGGTTGAAGCTATAATAAGACTGGATTATCTGGAGTTTATCCAGGGCTGCCCCTGGCCAACTTGTGGCCCCAAGCAATGTTATATGTTGAGGCCCGCTGTGTCGCAAGCGTTGACGGGGGGAGGGGAGTGTGCTAATGGAGCCCCGCAGCGGCGAAACTGTGCCGCACCTACACTAATTGCGCCGCATAAGCGCATAGGTGTGCCGCATTTGCGGGTCAGTTGAGGCTCCCTCCGCGAGGTGAGGCCCCCTCCGCGAGGTGAGGCCCCCTCCGCGAGGTGAGGCCCCCTCCGCGAGGTGAGGCCCCCTCTGCGAGGTGAGGCCCCACGCAGTCTGCATGATCTGCATGTAGGGAGGGGCGGCCCTGAGTTCATCATACAATCCATTCATAAACACGCCACAATGAAGTGAAACAAGAGCAGACACAGACATCTGGCTAATGGCTAATAATAGATCTCTGTTTACTGATTAGAGATGTGTATGCACTGTGCTGGGTGTCGTGTTTGTTGTCATGTTCTGTCTTCATAAAAACTGTCTTGATTCAGTAATATGTATTCAAAGTGAACTGACAGTTGTTGAGATCTCTGAGGGATGTAAAGTGGGAGGTCAGTGTGAATGGACGAAGAGGAACTATCCATTTAGGTTTGCTTTTGGTATTGTGTAATCATGCTCTCTTTAACATATTATGAACGGGTTTCAAACCAACACGATTAAAAGATGTTCATGTTCAACATTTCCATGGCTTTCCCCCAAGGGATGTGTATCAGCTAAAAATAGAACTTTGATTTTTTTTTCTTCCAGAAATAAAACACATAACTCCTCTGCTGTGATGCAATTGAGAAACATTGAACAAAGCAATTTCACACTCTGTGTAACATGACATCTCTTGACAAGTGGATCAGTATTAATGAATATGTAATGACGCTTTCGTCAAGCTCTTGCTCAAACATCATTAATATGTTATTGAGTTTTTATTTCTTCTTGAAAGATATGCTGCTGCTCAGGATTGTTGCAGATCTATCCACAATCAACCGCCCCCCCATGAAATATGAGAAAGGAACTTCTCCACTTAAAGTGAACAATACAAGATTGACGCTGACTTGAGCATTAACGGTCTGTGTCTCACCTGCCACTTGTTGAAGCAAATTGATGCGATTGCTGTGACGTTCCCTTTCATGAGCTGTCGGCAGCTGTATGCAAAGTTTCAGAGGAGGACCAGGGGAGGTGGAGCCTCAGACAAAAGCTGATGTGTCAAACATTTGTATTTCACAGTAACCAAGTCACAATGTTCATCAGATGTTTTGATAATTTACTCATTCTAGAAGTCGACTAGACATATTGGGAATCAAACATACAATATATAACTTGTTTATTGGATTCAACTTGCCCGATAAATACATCTCAAAGATATTTACATTGTGCTTTGAATATAGTAACCGATTATTGACATTCTGTCTGTACAGCATGTTGTATGATTTGCTAACCCTAACCCTATCTCTGGCCAATCAAATGGGCCTTGTCTGATTGGTCAGAATCTGCATGTCACTGAGTCTTATTGCCTCAGTTCTACCGTACTACTCTGCGTGGTAGATGCAGGAAAGTGTAACAAGATAAGAGCGAACTAAAGTGTGACTAAAAGAGCAAGTCAGCCATCTGACTATAGTTTGGATGCAGGAAAGACGATGTAGCACAAATACTTTGCAAGTCTGATACAAGAACTGACTACACTTTGAAATCTGTTTATTTATCAGTGCCCTAACAACGTCATTAAATAATACAGTTTTTCTTGCACTTGTATTGACCTAGCCCAAATGTGTGACTCTGTAAACATTGAAAACTTGAGTTTATGGTCTCAATCACTATTTTCAAGTCTTCTTCAATACAACATTATATTATTTTGTACACAATGATCCGGTTTAGAGTCAAATACACAGTAAAGCAGGGTATGCTTTGTTGTTTTCAGTTCATTAAAGTAATTGTACTGTTGTAGTTGTCTTGTTCAGCGTTCGGTTGCACTTACTTCCACACTCTGTCATTGCTGGTTCGACAGTAGTTCATAAACCAACAGGTCAAAGTGTCTACCTCCACTTTTTATATAAAGTTTGCGATATTAACCATCACTCTGCAAGACAGCGAATTCCCCAAAATGTCAGACTTCTCCTTTTAGACTTAAAGTCCCCAGACAACAACTTTAATATTGGGCAATTCTGCAAAAGCCTGGATTACATCTATTCCAGGTCATCTATTCTGACTTCCTGGACAAAACCTCTGATTCACATCCAATATAACGAAAGCCCCAGAGAGACTGGAGTCAAACCCCTGAAGAAGTGATGAACCCTCATGAAAATATCAATCCAACAACATCAAAAACACGAGGTGTCACATACAATGGTGTTCCTCAGGACAATGCTGCCTTATGTTGAGCTTTAAACTAAAAATGAATACATGAAACTAGGATTAGATCATCTGCTTTCCTTGCCGATGCTGGGGCATGTTCGACCTCATGAGGTTTTAATCTTGTGACCATACATTCTGACCCCTTTGAAATGGCGTGCTTTTAAACAGAATTGACACCAGTCCTCCTCCCCCAACCTTCATTTAAAATTGAAGGGGCGGGATGTCATCTGCACCGTTTGTGTTTTGTTCTGACCTTGAGAGGCCAACCATGTGAGGGAGGAGTGATTGCGCAGTAAAATGTTGACATCTGTTTCCAGTGCTATAATGTCTGGTTGAAGTGTCTGTTATATGACGGGTGTCAGGTTTCTCCCGTTAACAGCGAACTCTCTGACCAATGTGTGTGGACAGCACCAAAAATAAAGGAAGTAATAACGCCTACTGCAGCTCTGGAGCACCCCTCCTTCCTCCTTATCCTTTTGAACGTCCTCTAGCTGTCCATCCCATCCAAGTAATCAGCATCCTTCAAAGGAGCACAGCCAAAGCTAAAGCCAACTCAAACAGAGAGTGTGTCGTAATCAGGGCCATGAAGAGCCGGGCTTACGGAGCCCCCCCCCCCCATTACTAGGCAGCCATGGGCTCAAGATTAGAGCCTCTTCCTGCATTCATGTTTGAAAGAGAAAAGGAAAATGCCTGCTCTTCATGGATAGATTAATATTTGATGGCACAGAAATGTGAAAACATGGGCAGTAATACGTGAGTGAGCCGGTGTGTCTGTGGTGGCTGTGTGTGTGTTGTTTCAGAAGCTTGTACATGTATCTCTGTCAAAACTCAAGTGAAGCAGAATGAGGTTTGGGTTATCATTCGTGACCACTTCTCATGTTGTGATTCGGTGCCGAAGCGTATTTTTTACCCAACTAGGTCTCTTAGTGATTCCTCGCTTCTGAAATACTCCGGCTTGCTTTAGAGTTGATTTATGATGTTTCGGGACTAGCCTACTGTGTGCTTCAGAAATGGGAGCGTCTTGTTTCAGGGGCACTCACTGAATGCTTGTCTGTCTGTCAGTAAGTCTGCACAGTACATAGGTCAGTGTTTTATGTGAGTGAAGAAGTATGGGCCTCCATGAAGCTGCCACCTCGAACTGCCTGCTGCTCTGCAGAGCTGCTGCAGGTGATCCAGCCTGATTCAGCAGTGACGACCACAGCTTGTGACATATTCAAATAGTTCCATAATGTCTTCAACTGGCACAAATTCTCGCCACTTCCTGATATAGAAATGACCACTCAGAAACTGAATATTTAGTTTTTCAGCTACATAATTCATCCACACTGCTCTCCAAAGGCAGACTGGAATCATTATATTTATGAGCTTTACCTTTACTGTTTTAGGTAAGTCTATACTTGCAAGGAGAACATATTATTCACCCTAGAAAATAACATTATATTTTGAAACACTTCACAACGTCCTGTTTCCTCGTCATCATCTGGTGCCGCAGCAGCCATTGATTTTCCTCCTCTGTGTTTGCTGACCTGATTGATTAGATCCCAGTTTCTGTTGTCAGGTCTTTGCCACGTGCATATGCTAGTGGGTTCACTTCTGTACGTGACTCTATGAAAGTGTACATGTGTTAAAAGATTATTTATAGGCTCAGACATGATTCACAGCTGTATTAGTCTGGACAGGGCTGTGTGTGTGTGTGTGTGTGTGTGTGTGTGTGTGTGTGTGTGTGTGTGTGTGTGTGTGTGTGTGTGTGTGTGTGTGTGTGTGTGTGTGTGTGTGTGTGTGTGTGTGTGTGTGTGTGTGTGTGTGTGTGTGTGTGTGGTGTGTGTGTGTGTGTGTGTGTGTGTGTGTGTGTGTGTGTGTGTGTGTGTGTGTGTGTGTGTGTGTGTGTGTGTGTGTGTGTGTGTGTGTGTGTGTGTCGTGCTGGTGTTCCGTATGTGATCATTGTATTCAGTATATCCTCACAAAACGTTTTATTTTATGATCATCTTTTTTTATTTAATTGAACTTTTAATGCAAAATGGTACAAAATGTACTGTTTAAATAACGTTTATTATATTATTATATTAATAAAGTATACTGACATTTGACTCCATGTTTAAATGTGGCACATACTGCACTGTGTCTTCTTCACTGTCTTTACTTCCTGCAGCTCAGTTCTTATGACAGCCATGATGTCGCCAAGTCCCTGCAATCATAGTGACAGTGCTTTGTAAACAGCTGTTTCACAGGGCTTTGTTGTTAGTGACACGCCTAACCTCCAGTCTAAGAAACCTGTTTGCTGCTGTTGTCTGGACTCTCACCTGGAACAGGTCCAACACGGTAGAAACTGCCAGTAGGCACCCCCACCCACCACCAGTGTAAATACAGGATAATAATCAGATCTCCTACATTCAGAACATAACATGTGTCTATGTGTAGCTGTTTTGTTATTTCAAATTAGTGTGTGCCCTCCAGCTAAGATGAATCAACGTGCAACTTTTAATAGTCCTCCAGTATGTCACCTTGTCATTAATCTGTTTTGAAAAGTTCACACTTGATGCCGCCCTCTCTCTTTTTCAGTCTGTTTTCTGTCCACCATTTGTTGAATTGAAAATGTAAATACTATCCCCAGCGAGCTCTGATATTAAAAGTCTTGCAAAGTACTGGCTGCTATCTATCAAATTATTTCCTGCACTGATCATAAACTTTTTTCCAATTTCAAATAATTACAATGCAGTTTCTGCAACACACTTGCCCAGTGAGGCAACATTATTATTCCTCAAACAGTCAGGGGAACAGGACACAGTGTCCAGTTCATTATGAAACATCAAGATGGTGTTAACTTGTATGTCTTTTATCTCAGACCAATGTCAGATGTTGTTCACATAATAAGTATTGGCAGCTATTTGTAGTGTTGTTGAATGAAAAGAACATTAGCATAATTACACAATAACACATTAATAGTTAATGCCATCCAGGGGAATAATAACTGTTGGATGAGATGAGAAACTGATACGCCCTTATTTTGAAGTTCCCGACTCACAGAAATCACAAGGGTTATTTTTTTTAAATGTTTTAGCGTGTCTGTACGTTAATTGGGTGAATGACTTCTAAATCAAACACTGGTCTTTGTATTTAATGATTTAGATATCGTATCGTGGTGTCTTTGTCAAAAGATCACGGTACGCTGTATGCAAGGGCTGGTTTGCTTTCACTAACTGTACGGAGGCTCAGTCACTGGTACATTTGTATATACAAAGCCATGTTAGGGAAACTTCCATCTTATATCTGCTCCCTGATCTCACGGAAAATTGTAAGTGGCTACTGCCTGAGATCGAATGCTGTGGTTTTATTAAATGTGCCAACTGCTAGGACTGTCTTAGGGAAGACAGCTTTTAGATGCGCAGCTCCTCTGTCTTGGAATAGTCTGCAAATTAAATGGAAACTGAACAATCTGGTGCCACTAAATGTTTTTAAAGCTCGGTTGGATGCTAGTCAATCGGAAGCTATTGGTACCTGCTTATGTGGATAATTATGTAAATGATGCTGTATGATGTCCTTTTGTTGTTCTATTTATGTTTTTATGTTTCATGTGGAACTACTTGAGCAGGTCTCCCTTGAAAAAGAGATCAATGATCTCAATGGGATTTATATGTATAAATAAAGGTTTGAAATGAAATGAAAACAGTAAAACATTGTATTGTTGTCCAAAGATTTTATTAAATATAATTGTTGACATATTGAAATATGCTGATTAGATCAAGTTCTTCAAACATAACCCTGGCTTTATCTAGAAGCAATTAAGGACATATTGTGACATGTTATTGGTTTATAAACTTGTATCAAGTCAGAGGTCTCAAATTAGATAGCGATTAAGGTAATAATAAGTCATACATTTCTGTTTGTCCTATCAAAGCTAGAAAGATCACATTGCTGACAAATAAGTTTCAAAGGAAGACATCATCTCACTTGATAATACTATTACTGGAGGCTGATTTAATCACAGTTCTTATAATCAATAAACCATTATTTTTGCTCATCTATTACCGTCATTCAGAAACAGATATGTTGTGAAGTTAACAAGCAGACAACCCAGATTTTGTCTCTCGCAGGAAGATAGTTATATAAAACTGTAAAAGCCACGGTTGCAGATACACATGTGTAATTTGTCGGAGGCAGTGAGTGCCGTGTAAGAGCCGAGGAGCGTCTTTGTTTGCGAATGTAGGTCTCCACTGAGGGGGCGGCTGCATGGCCCGCTTTCTGGGACAGTTGTGCTGCGCATCACATGATGGGTCTGGCCTCGGGGCGAGTCAGTGAAGGAGTTTAAGATGGATGGATGGAAGAAGAGAGGATGAGTGATGGGGACGTTTACTCTTGCCAGTTGCTCTTAGAATCAACTCCTGGTTATTGTGTTCACATCTGAACAGACCTACTGGACTTCAGACTCCAGAGTTTGGTCTTTTACTAAATCTAAATGTGTTCAAAGTACAAAACATATTAGCCAGGGTCACTCATAAAGGATTCCTCATTGTAAAATGCAGAAAAATATACATATATTCAGTCTTTGTACAGCACCAGCCAAAGTGTTGCTTACAAACTGGTTTAAAGCTGAAAAAGAATCATTGATCAGAAAACAAAAACTACATTTAAAAAAAGGGAAATGAATGCTGCATTGAAAATTTAATATCTCCAGGTTTTGGACAAGGTCAAGGCTTTTCTGCCACTTTTTATAGAATATAATTTCACCAGAGAAAAACAACTTTATAATGTGTGCCCCCCCCCACTGCTTAACATCACCCAATATGCCCCGGTTGCTTCAGTCAACCTTGGTGTTTACAAAATCGGTTAGTCCCTTGATATGTTTTTTACACTGGGTAAGTTTTAGTCAAAATTCGAGGTTATGTTTGTGCATCGATCAGATGCTGTTGGTACCTGTACATGTGGATAGATATGTAAATTGTAATCCCTGTACATGTTGCTGTATGATGTCCTTTTGTTGTTCTGTTGTTTATGTTGTTATGTCTTCATGTGGAACCTACTGCTGCAGGTCTCCCTTGAAAAAGAGATCCATGATCTCAATGGGATTTCACCTGGATAAATAAAGGTTTTGAATTTGAATCAAGAGAGATGTTGTAACCTTCCCATTCGTCAAATTTGTATTTTTAACACTGAACCTCCATCTTTTGTTGTCTTTGACAGGACATTGTGAGTGCTTCTAAAGATGTCTGATAGTGTTGATATTGAAGAGAAACCACCAGCCCCCCCCTTGAGAATGAACAGTAGTTCCCGAGACTCTTCACTGAATCACGCCACTAAACCGCTTCCAATGGCTCCTGAAGAGAAAAACAAGAAAGTCCGCCTGCGCTCCATCTTCCCCGGGGGAGACAAGAGTGAGTATCCTCCCCCGCACATCGCCCTCACCCCTGCCTCGCAGTGATACACAAAATGTACATGAACTCACTAGAAATCAGCCTGTAATCAATCTTTGCTTACTTCCTGTAGCAAACAAGAAGAAGGAGAAGGAGCGTCCTGAGATATCCCTCCCCTCAGACTTTGAACACACCATTCATGTTGGCTTTGATGCTATAACGGGAGAGTTCACAGTGAGTGTCTCTTTCTCCTGACATAAGACGTGCTTCTAAAATCTTCCTGTCTGAGAGCCGCAGGCAAGCATTTCTAAAATCACAATTCCCTAAAGGGATAAAGTCAGATAATGATTTTATTTCCTCCACATAAAGTTGGTAAGACTAGTGACTTGAATAACAATTGCTCCATCTCCCCCATCAGGTGAAACCTGTGCTGAAATAATTTAGATTTTATTGGTAAATTACATTTAGCTGCAGTTTCTGTAAAGCCCCTGTCACACTGTCCCGAAGTTGACACCCGATGGACACACGAATATGGAATTGTGAATTTCGCACGAAGATGGCCCCGAACCACACACGAAGGCAACATTTACATTACATTTAAGACATACAACTGCAATGAAAGTACCAAAAACAATTATATTACAGTACTATGATACTGTACTGATATTTTCAGACTTTGTTCTTTACTTTCTCCGTCTTTATATGTAGAAAATATTACGTTTTCTCCGTAATGCTGTTTCCATAGCAACAACAACTTCCTGTCAACTCTCCTTCAAAATAATATATTATATCCTTTTTAATTTCACAGTAACACAAATTGGGTTATTTACATAATATGTTTACATGATTTTGTTGTGCAATAAAACAACCCGATGGACACACGATAAAGGAAATGTTCAAATTCGGCTGTGATCGTAGCAACATCGGGCCGTTCGTGAGGGCATCTTAAGCCTTCGTATGACCGCCGGTGGAGTTTCTCAGGCTCCGGCAGCAACTTCGTGAGCGGTGGCAAAATCTTTGGCATGCCAGAAAATTGCCGAAGGACCTTGCGAAGGTTCATTTTCGTGTTGAATTCGTGTGTCAATGTTGCCCTTCGTAAGGCTATCGTGAGGGCATCTTGTTATCATCGGTGCCATCGGGCATTCGCCCCGATCAGAGTGAGGGCGAATGCACCGATGATAACACGAAGATGACACGATTTGACAAGATGCCCTCACGAGTGCCTTACGAAGTTACCGCTCATGAAGTTGCTGCCGGAGCCTGAGAAACTCCACCGGCGGTCATACGATGGCTTAGATGCCCTCACGAATGGCCCGATGTTGCTACGATCACAGCCGAATTTGAACATTTCCTTTATCGTGTGTCCATCGGGTGTCAATTTCGGGACAGTGTGACAGGGCCTTTAGCAGTAGATGTGTTATTATCATAAAGCCCTGGATATGCAATGACACAGTGTTACCTTCTTCTTTTATTGCCAGTTTAATATTCTTTACACTTCATTAGTTAATGTGTTTTCCCTTTTATTTAGAGAAAGTATCTTTATAATAAACACCAACAATTAAGCACTCAAAGTTATATATAAGGACTATTGCACTCACAGTCATCTCTTTAAAAAAACAAAAAAACATTGCAACAGCGCTAAAACAAATCTCATAAAGCTTTTAATGTTTACTTTTTGATTCCAAATAGATGTGTATTGTAGCTTTCATTGAATCGTTTTCTTCTAATAAATGTGTTGCATTAATTTTAATGTATAATTGTTAATGATACATTTTTGCAAACTTATAAATGTAAATGATAACTATGTTTATTTATTTACTGTTAAGTAACATATTTTGGTTATGGAAATATGCTTTATAGCTAAATAAAGGAACCGTAATACAACACCAGGACTATTCTAAAACTCTAAAGTTGTGTTTGTTATAGCATAATTATTTTAATAGAAGAACTGAAGAAAATTACAAGACTTAAAACCACTTTTACACTCAAGAGCAGCGTACTGTGTTCTGCCCTATTTGACTTGTCCATGACATCAGTTACAAAAAGTTCCTTGTTCATTTGATATGCTATTTGCTTATGACGCACAGCACCCTTTAAGACAGTTCAAACCACAACACTTTGATTCCCTTTGTCATGGTTTTCTGGGAGGATACACTATATTATTGGTGATAAGCTGCTGATAAGATGTGTGTAAAAATATCCACGTTTACAAAGCTATCATGAATGAAACCCATCGTTCAGCTACATTCCGCCAGTGGGCATTAAAACAGGCAGGCCATAAAAAGAGAGTGGAAAAGCCTTCAAAGATAATTGCGACATTATGGGGAATACACTTTTGTATTGAGAGGTAAATGAAAAGCTAGACACTACATTTTAATTATATATGAAGCTATAGCCTATTAGCTTAGCTTAGCATTCAAAAGCACAGTAAAACCTCTATACAAACAACATCTGCCTACGATAAGTTATGGTTTATCACTGCTTCAAGTCTTTTGCTAAACTAAAAGAGCTTAAGAATATGCTTATTTTCCCTAAATGTCATATCATTCCTTTAATTGGTTGTTCCTCAGATAGTAACTTCAAGAAAACTCGAAAAATGTATATCTTTGGATCCTATAAAAGAAGGCCTTTTAACATCCTACAGCTTTTCCTCAAGAAGAAATGTACATATTGTTGTTAAGATAATATAACTTTTAACATTTGACCTCTAATGGTACAGGGTATCCCGGAGCAATGGGCCCGGCTCCTGCAGACCTCGAACATCACCAAACTGGAGCAGAAGAAGAACCCGCAGGCCGTGCTGGACGTCCTGAAGTTCTACGACTCCAAAGAGACCGTCAACAACCAGAAGTACATGAGCTTCACATCGGGAGGTAAGCAGCTTAAAAAAACTGATACATGTAAAACAAAATAACAATCACCAGTTTAAATTCTAAATGTATTTGATGTCTAATACAAAAGATTAAAATAATTTCTCTTTTTTCAGACAAGTCGGCACAAGGGTACATTGCAGCAAACACTCTGGTGAGTTATTTCATATCCAAGCTTGTTTGGTTAGTGTTGGCTATAATCCCAAATAATGCATTTGATTCCTGTCAAGAAGCTGGAAAATAGCTTTAATTGAGTATCTGACCCTTTATTTGTCAGTAAATAAGAATCAAACCACTATTTAACGCTCAGTTTTAAAGGAATCTAAATGTTGTTTATTGAAGATTTCCCTTTTTGTGGGTGGTTACTTTGTACGTCTGTTTTATTAGGAGTTGTATTGCTGCGCTGCATATCTCTCCCTCCCACTGTCTGGTTTTTATAGTAAAACATTTAGAGTACAAATCATCCCAATCGGTGCACAAATCCCTGCCACATTTTATTGGAGAATCTCTCAACTCAAAGATATACTTCTTTATGATTCTCATACATCTAACATCGTGATAATTTAACAGGTGAGTTGCAATATAATGTGGCTTTAATTCAGCGCCTTGAACCTCACAGCCTCTCTCAAAATATACTACAGTAAACCTTTCTTTACTTTGCTCTGGGATATTCCGTGTTACTCTCCAGAACGCTTATTGCTGCCTCTAATGGGCAAAATGTGTGCGCTCCTCTCTAGAGGCTTACGGCCCTCACTATGCGGCATAATTCCCTCCATTTTTTTCGTGCCAGCCTCTGATTCTGCAGAAAACAGTGACTGCTGCGACAGCCACGGCTATCCATTGTTGATGTTTCCAATCTACTCAACCAGACTTTGAACTACCCATAGACAAGCTCCAGTGGATGCTCAGCTGCATCGAGAAGGCCCCCCTGCAGTGCTGACCTCATTCCTGGCTCTGACCAGAGTAATCTATGCTTTGAATGCCTCGGCCTGTGCACGCTCAGCCGGGTGAAGACTTGGATCCAAGTCTGTTCAGTGGGACTCGCTGCCCCAGGCAAACGGCAATGGGATCACTTAATGCAGGCCCATTGCTGGAAAGAGTTGGACAGTGAAGGCCGAGCGGGTGTGGCAGTGATACGGAAGGGTTGTGTGAGCCCACTGAGGGCATTTGAGAGCATCTCAGCCTCAGACTGTCACTGCGCTCCTCAGCCTGCAGAGGTGACTCAGCTCTTGGCTTCAGTGCCACACATTTCATCCTCACTTTGTTCCGCACTGTCTCAGGCAAGCAGAAAAAACAGGAGAGGTGCCAATATGTGTTCAAGAAAACTCAGAGAGAAACAATAACCCAGCAGGAGCTACCTGATGCTCTCTGTCAGATTTAAGCTCCAACATCTGCCAACCTGCAATGAGAGCTAATGTGTGTCTTCTGATCCTCTGCTACAATCCACCCTGCAGTTTTCCCCATCTTGTTATTAAGTATTATACAAGACATTTAGAAAAGAGAGTACTATCCACTATATTAAGATCTCTTTTTTAACTTATTTGAACATCATTTTAAGCCAGTCGTTCATTTGTAGGCCGATCAGAAACCTCACCTTGACCTTAGCTCAACCTAACATCTTTAATTGTGCATAATGGCGCTGGGAACGCTGAGCTGCATCCTAATACAAGCGCTCGGTCAGGTTGTAATTACATTTGAGATTCCAGGATCTCATTATGACTCTACATCCTGAGCCTCGTTTCCATTCTAACATGCTAAATATTGTCCTCAGTGTCCACCTCTAGCAATAATGAATTAGACGTTTAGCTGGACACAAAAACATTTCTTTGATTATACAAAGAAATGAAGAAGAAATTGGTTTTTCGTCTTGGTGTTTGTGCCCTGGTCTAACATGTGAGGAGTGTCGTCCGTTTGGCCATCAGTTAAGACATATCTCTCATTTCATACGAGTCCCCTAACAACCAGGAAGCCCTGAGAGCCACACCACAGCACTTATCTGTCAGCAACACACAGACAGCCTGACCACTGATCACATAGCAGTGACAGTTTGATTATCAGAGAGACCTTTAAATCCAGCATGGTTGCTCTTTCAAGATTATACATTTTTGTGATGGATCTTAATAGAAACACTTAATTCAGTCTGTGTGCCAATCCTGCCTGTTATGACCCTGGAGCGGTTGGAGAATAATTGGTGTTGATTACTTAATTATGTTGGAATTATCAAGTCACTATTGATGTTTGCCATTTGTCAGATCAAGTTCAGTCAGGTCTAAGCTCTGTCATCATTGGCCCTAAAAAGTTAAATAGATAAATGACATGTTATCCAAATAAATACCACAACATTGTGTTCAATAACAAAGCATCCCAGCTGGCAGTTAACTGAGAGTTGTTCAAGTCAAACTAAGTGATGGGTTTCCAACGAAGCAAATGGACAAAGTTGAAACAAGAGCCGTTCCTTAATTAGTTGTATATGCCGGGATAATGTGTATAATGTGTACCAGACTATAATTGTGGTTTGTTAATCCATTTCCTCTTTAACATGTCAACAAGAACTTTTAATTCAGGTAACAGAGCAAGACAGGTGCATGAACAGAAATGGAAACTATATCATTCAATAAAAAACATCGCCAAAGATATGTTGGGCAAAGATAGTCCTCAGGCGGCACATTGTGTCTCCATCATGTCTCCATCATGTCCTCTTGTCCTGCTGGGTTTCAGGAGGAACATTTAGATGTTTAGTCCACCCCTCAGTAGCGAGACCCCTGCCCTCCCCCACCCTCCCCTGAAGTCCCCTTACTCTCAAACAGTGTGTGGGTTTGTTTTGAGTAAATCCTCCCATTTTCAACCCTCACATTCAGAACCGGCTGCTGTCATCCGGGCCTCCTGTCAGCCTTAGAACCTGCAGCGCATTATTTGACAAGGTAACTCCTCCATATTACTTTCCACATAATGTATCTCTGCATTGGCCTCGAAGCTACATTTGATCTCCTAATTCTGAATATTCCAACTGAAAAAACACATATAAATATCTGATGTATTGAAATTCTATGGGGGATGTATTTGGATCTATTAGTTTTCGATGTTACTGATGTATTCACTATCTTCCACAAGAGCACCTCTTATCCTTTTCTTTTCTAACGGACCATCTCTGAAGTGGCAGGGCAGGGGCGCAGAGGGTTGTGATGACTTTCAAACTGCATGTATCAGCTCATATTCTTTACAGTTTCCAATAATGTAACGTTATAAACATTACCGCATGACTCTGCAAAAAAAAAAAAGGCTCTGCTTACATTTAGAAAGACACTCTTTCCTGCACTGCAGTCTTGGCCTTCCTTGGAGCGCTTCAGAGTGTCTGAATGGAGGACTGAGACTTTCCTTCAGACAGACCCTTTCCCTTTAATCACCAGAACTAAGCTGCACTGCTTCATTTATGCTTGACAAGGCTGGAAATGGATGAAATGTTTCCACTCCATAAGAGGATGATGATCCAGGGCTCGCAGGGTTTGGATGGGGGGGGAATAAAAGCTGAGCATTAGGCATAATAAATATGCCTGAAGCTTTTTAATTTGTTCAAAGGTATCTACCATATGAAGAGGACGTCCACAGCTCATCACCATATTGCACCAGTACTGCAATATGGTGGCATATTTCTCCTGTGCTTCTTTCAAATGCATTCTCATTGTTGGTGGCACACCTGACTTAATGTAAAAAACGCACTGAATGGCACCTCACACTTTAAATGCTAACCCCTTTAGCTCTCAGCTTAATCCTACCTTTATTATTAACCCAACTAATCCTGACTATTTTGCCCCATTCGTTTTCTTCCCTCCACAACATCAAAACAGATTAATTGTGTTTTGTTTATGTCGTTCCCATGTGCTAATTAACATCCTCACCTTTGATTTACTGTTATATAGTGTAGTCACCTTCACTACAGCTTGTGTGTGAGACAAAGTTTATATTGAAACTCACATGGCCGGGAACTTTGTTTACTGCTGGTGTGGAGTTTGCTGACTCTTACTTACATCTCTACCCTCCAGGGTGCCAAAACATCATCGTCAGAGCCTCCAATCGCTCCACCTGTGTCAGAAGAAGAGGATGAGGAAGAAGAGGAAGAGGAGGAAGAAGAGGAAGAAGAGGAAGATGACGACGAACTGCCCCCGGTCGTCGCACCTCGGCCCGAACACACCAAATCTGTGAGTTTGTACGGCGTGCTGAGTTGAAATCACTCTGCTGCAAATCCAAAAAACCCCCCTCTTAATTTCTTTGACTCTCCTCTCCTCGCAGATCTACACGCGCTCCGTCTTGGAGCCCAAGCCCCCGACCCCCGTGAAGGAAGTGGTGACTCCCCCAGAGTCGCTGGTCCAGCCCGACAACATGTCCAACACGATGTACCGCCACACTGACCGCCAGAGGAAGAAGTCCAAAATGACAGATGAGGAGATTCTGGAGAGACTCAGTACGTGTTTTTTTATGTTGACTTCTCCTAGTTTTAAAGGCTGCATTACAGTAGTGTCACTTTTTTATTTTCCTTTCCTACTAAGTCATTATACCCTCTCCACTGATGGTTACACGGAAATGTCATTGTGTATATATTTGTATAAGCACAAATAGTCAACCGTACCATATTTGGGGTATTCGGTACGAAACTGCAGCATTTGATAAAAAACTACAAATGATATTACATGTTTTCCTTGTCAAACAGCCCCAGAAGTCCTTAACTCTCTGATTATTTCACCTTTATTTTGTAAAAAACACTTAAAGATATCATGGAGTCTTAAAAATATAGTTATCTTCCATAATTGAAGAATGTGATGTTCTTTGAATCTCAGTAACTGTTTTCAACGCATTATTTTGTGCATTCATATTTTGTATTTAGAAAAATCGTTGCCAGAGAACTGTCAACACCCCATTTGACAACAAAATCTGTCACTAACTCTGCTTCTGTGAACACTACAGTATGTGACTCTGAAAAACGTGTGTTGGAAAACCCTTTTAGTTTTTCCCCTTTTACTGTTGATGTTGTTCGTGAAGCTTTAACCAAGTTAGATCCTAAGAAACCAGCTGGCCCGGACAACGTAGAACCTTTCTTTTTAAAGATAGCTGCAGATTTTATTGCTCCACCTCTCACTACTCTTTTTAACCTCTCCCTCAGCACTAACACAATTCCAAAATTGTGGAAGTCAGCGTATGTCCTGCCTTTGCTAAAAGGAGGGGAGGCCACCTTATTAAATTACTATAGGCCAATCTCTAAGTTGTCAGTTCTGGCTAAGGTTCTTGAACGCCTAGTGAGTGAACAGGTAAAGGTGTTTTTATGTACAAATGACATCCTGTCTAAACACCAGTCAGGCTTCCTTCAGAAAGCAACACAGCACCATCACTGCCACAATGAAAGTGGTGAATGATGTGGCGAGTATTTTAGATAATAAGCAGAGTTGTGCAGCTCTATTTATTGACCTTTCAAAAGCGTTTGACACCGTCGATCATCACATTTTAAAGCAGAGGCTAGCCAGTATAGGCAGTGGGGTGGTTTGTAAACTACCTCTCTGAAAGGTCCCAATGTGTTCATTTTGATGGGCTGTCTTCTGAGTAGTTGAACATTGCAAATGGTGTACCACAAGGTTCTGTTTTAGGACCACTTTTATTCTCCATCTACATCAATAGTTTAGGTGAAAATGTGGATGAAGCTACTTTACATTTTTATGCGGATGATACCGTTATGTACTGTGTCCCTCCATTAAGGAGGCTGGTGTTAAATTACAGGCTGTTTTTAACACTATTCAGACTCAGCTCTCTGAACTAAAGCTTCTTTTAAATGTTGAGAAAACCAAGGTAATGCTCTTTTCTAAAGCTAAAAAGACACCAGAGCCTGTTTTAGATATTGTAACTACGCAAGGAATAAAACTTGAAGTGGTAACCTGTTAAAAATACCTTGGTATCTGGCTTGATGATTGTCTCACTTTTAAACTTCATGTCAATAACCTGCTTAAAAAGCTGAGGGTTAGGCTAGGGTTCTTCTACAGAAACAAGTCCTGTTTCTCGCTTGAGGCCAGGAAAAGGCTAGTCACTGTGACCTTTTTACCTGTGCTGGACTATGGGTATCTGATGTATATGAATGCCCCTGCCAATTACCTGGTCAAGTTAGATGCTGCGTATCACAGTGCACTAAGATTTGTGACAAACTGTAAAGCATTAACCCATCACTGTACCCTGTATGCAAGGGCTGGTTTGCCTTCACTAACTGTACGGAGGCTCAGTCACTGGTACATTTTTATATACAAAGCCATGTTAGGGAAACTTCCATCTTATATCTGCTCCCTGATCTCACGGAAAATTGTAAGTGGCTACTGCCTGAGATCGAATGCTGTGGTTTTATTAAATGTGCCAACTGCTAGGACTGTCTTAGGGAAGACAGCTTTTAGATGCGCAGCTCCTCTGTCTTGGAATAGTCTGCAAATTAAATGGAAACTGAACAATCTGGTGCCACTAAATGTTTTTAAAGCTCGGTTGGATGCTAGTCAATCGGAAGCTATTGGTACCTGTTTATGTGGATAATTATGTAAATGATGCTGTATGATGTCCTTTTGTTGTTCTATTTATGTTTTTATGTTTCATGTGGAACTACTTGAGCAAGAAAAAGAGATCAATGATCTCAATGCGATTTATCTGTATAAATAAAGGTTTGAAATGAAATGAAATGGCCTTCCCTTAAGGCTGGCGTCACACCCGATAGACACACGAATATGGATTTGTGAATTTCGCACGAAGATGGCCCCGAACCACACAGGAAGGCAACATTTACATTACATTTAAGACATACAACTGCAACGAAAGTAACAAAAACAATTATTTTAAAGTACTATGATATACTGTACTGATATCTTCAGACTTTGTTCTTTACTTTATGCGTCTTTATATGTAGAAGATATTAAGTTTCTCTGTAATGTTGTTTCCATAGCAACAACAACTTCCTGTCAACTCGCCTTCAAAATAATATATTATATCCTTTTCAGTTTCACAGAACACAAATTGGGTTATTTACATAATATGTTTACATGATTTTGAAAACAACCCGATGGACACACGATAAAGGAAATGTTCAAATTCAGCTCTGATCGTAGCAACATCGGGCCATTCGTGAGGGCATCTAAGCCATCGTATGACCGCCGGTGGAGTTTCTCAGGCTCCGGCAGCAACTTCGTGAGCGGTGGCAAAATCTTTGGCATGCCAAAAAATTGCCGAAGGACCTTGCGAAGGTTTATTTTCGTGTTGAATTTGTGTGTCAATTTTGTGTGTCAATTTTGCCCTTCGTAAGGCCATCGTGAGGGCATCTTATTATCATCGGTGCCATCGGGCATTCGCCCCGATCAGAGTGAGGGTGAATGCCCGATGGCACCGATGATAACAAGATGCCCTCACGATTTGACAAGATGCCCTCACGAGTGCCTTACGAAGTTGCCGCTCACGAAGTTGCTGCCGGAGCCTGAGAAACTCCACCGGCGGTCATACAATGGCTTAGATGCCCTCACGAATGGCCCGATGTTATTACGATCAGAGCAGAATTTGAACATTTCCTTTATCGTGTGTCCATCGGGTGTCAATTTCGGGACAGTGTGACAGGGGCTTAAAGCACTACCCCCTCTTTACTGACACTTCAGCCCTTGTTACCGACAGGCACCGCTAAGTACAGATGCATGTACTTAAAGTAGCTGCACTGCAAGGCAGGGTAATTCTGAAAGAGAAAGGCAGACGGTTCTGTGGTTATGTTATTTGTGTATTTGTCTGTTTGTGTGAGTGCCTCACATGACTTTGTGCACCACACACAAGCTCAATCATCATATATCTGCTCTCTCTCTGACTCAGGGAGTATTGTGAGCGTGGGGGATCCCAAAAAGAAATACACACGCTTCGAGAAAATAGGACAGGGGTAAGTCTATCTTCGTTCATAAATCAGTCGTCACAGTTATTGAAATAGAGCAATTTCAGGAGCAGTCAGTCTCTCCAGAAGAGATGCAGCCGTAGTGGGCGCTCCAGTGAGGCAGAATGAACGAAATGTGAACTGTTTCCTGACATGGCCATGGGACAGATACGAACTGTGTGTTTTGTTATCTGCTCGGACATACTCACTATTTCCATATTTGATCAGGAAGCTCCTGTCTGAAACAAAGAGATTACTGTCTATTTATTCTCTGCTGGGTCATCTTTAATTTATTAGCAGGCGGTCAGGAACTGTGGACCATGATTAATAACTTCTGACAGCACACAGGTTTATCTGGCAGCAAAACAAAGAGGAAAAACCAGAAGCCTGAATTCACAGCTGAAAGTTTTTAGTATCATGAGATACACTTCCTAATAAGGACAGAGCGGCTGCATACCATTCAGTTGACCAGCTATTGGAAACTGTACATTACTTGTGTGTGCTCATTCCTGCTAAGGTGATTTAAGAGTGGTTCTGTTGTCATGGTAAAATGAGCACATGCAGTATATTGATGAAGAGCCCAAAAAACTTCTACTGCCAAAATAACTTTTAATCCTATTAAATACTTGGCCTAATTTTCTCAGTGCAAGGGTATAGCATGAGCCAAAGAAGAACCCATTTCATTTTGGAAAGGATCTGTATCACATAAGTGCTTTTTCATCTTAGCAAGGTCTGTGCTCTCCAACTGCCTTTTACGAATTCATGACATAATCGCAACTTAAAGTTTGTAAATGATATTAATTGTGAAGGCACAAGGCTGTAGTTGCGCCAACGTGATACCTTTCTCCTTAATATAACACAGTTAAATTAAGTTATAGACCAATGTGTCTGTGGTCTGACTTTTAAAATAACATCTGATGTGTTAACCTAAAATTGGTTTGCTCAGGTTAGTATAGACGTTTATGGGTTTATGGTCGTGGCAACTCAAAATGATGGTGAACATATTCAACATATGGTATAAGATTCTATAGAAAATGTTAAATATGTTACAACACTATTTAGTTTTAGTTAGAACAGTGATATGTTATGTTATGATTATTATTCTCAGAGTAGTTTTAAAACTTTGATGACATATCTTATATGTATTATTATCCCCAGAGCGTCCGGCACTGTGTACACTGCTATCGACATAGCAACTGGCCAAGAGGTAAGGCAGCTCTAATGTTGGTTTTATAAACGCTCGCTCACTGTATATTATTCATTTTCCCCCACTAATCCATCAGGATTTACATTGTTCTGAGCCACACATTCCTCGTCTGTTTTCTCAGGTGGCCATCAAGCAGATGAACCTGCAGCAGCAGCCCAAGAAAGAGCTGATCATCAATGAGATCCTGGTGATGAGGGAAAACAAAAACTCCAATATAGTGAACTACCTGGACAGGTCAGTTTTCACACGTGATTATAAGCCTGAACTCAAGGCCCTTTTATAGTTATGTTTGTCTATTGCCTCAAATATAGAATCTTAAGGCCATCACATTTGCCACGGTGCTTTCCTCAAACTGCAGTCAAAAACCTGAAGCTTGTTTAATGTTCTGTTACAGATGGAAAAGCAGCAAGTCCTCACATTGGAGGAGCTGAAAGCAGCATATATTTGGGCTGTTTGCTTTATAGAGGGCAAGTCCTTTAACCATTCATTGTTGCTGTCAATTACTTTTCTCTAATATGACATGAACAGGTTATTATTGCTTTTTCAGCATATATCAAATGTAGCATTTATTGTTATTCTAAAATAATCTAAGGTTATGATATCTCATCTAATGCATTACATTACATTGCATTTAGCTGACGCTTTTATCCAAAGCGACTTACAATAAGTGCTTTCGACCAAGAAGACACAACCTTGAAGAAAACAGAATCATATAGTACATCAGGTTTCATAGAGCCAAACATTTCAAGTGCTACTCAACTGGCTTTAGATAAGCCAGTCCTTTGTTAGTATATAAGTGCGTTGTTAGTATATAAGTGTTTAGTTAGTATATGAGTGCTGGCATGAGTCACTGCATTGGCCAAAGCAACTGGTTTGGGGTCATTTATGACACTAAAGGATCATCTAAGTTTTTCTGATCAGTTTTCTTCCTCATCCCATCCCTCTCCTCCTTCTTTTAATGGTGGTCAGCATTTATCATTTAGCACATGACTGCCACCTGCTGTTTTAAAACACAGAGAACAATTTGACTAAATAAGTTGATCTATCATTGTTTTAAGTATCTGTTCCTCTCAGCTCTGGTTTCATCATGTTGGTCTTTCTGCTGGTCCCAGCTGGCAGTAACATGCTTGATCACCTACTGTGTGTTGTAATCGACTCTGCATCATGAAGCTCACTCACCTTTAATTCAAAATATAACAGCTGCTCGACGCTCTTCTTCTTCGGAGGGTTTCTTCTCATTTGTTCTGCCTATGCGCCACATGTCACTATAACAACAGATGATTAAAGCAACAACTCAACTGAAACCCCCAACATGAAATGCGTGTCACTCTAAAACTACACTTTTCTCTCTGGCTTTTTATTAGTTACCTGGTAGGAGATGAGCTATGGGTGGTGATGGAGTATTTGGCCGGTGGCTCGCTGACAGATGTAGTGACTGAGACCTGCATGGACGAGGGCCAGATAGCTGCAGTCTGCAGAGAGGTAAGAAGCCGAGTTTACACATCAGCAACTCTCCTGTGGCTACACTCAGCTGACCCTTACATCTAATGTACACGGGCACTTTAAACACTCAAACCAGCCTGGAGATAACAAACGGTGTGTAGTGCAGGCTTCATTGGCATTGGAATATCTGAACACTTTTCTCCGCTCTCTTCAGTGTCTTCAAGCCCTGGATTTCCTACACTCCAACCAGGTGATCCACAGAGATATAAAAAGTGACAACATCCTCTTGGGAATGGACGGGTCCGTCAAGCTCAGTAAGTATTTTTCTTTCTAACATATACATTTATTTTTAGTGTGGCAAAGTCAAAAGCAGCATTTTTTAGATGAGTTTGTTGAATTAAAGACCACTTAAATAAGCCCTGTTATGTTATTTCCCTTTCCAGGTTTGTGTGCATGTAAATGGTCTGCAAATGTTAAAATCTCTAAGTTCTCTCCAGAGAGAGTTTCGTAACACAATTACATCACTATGTAACACTTGCGCTTCTATTGGTTAGCGCTCCAACATATTGTACGTGATTAGGGTCAGCACATATCTAAGCGGTTGACCAATCACAACAGAGCCGGCCAGCTAACCAATCAGAGCAGACTGGGCTCTGGTTTCAGACAGAGGGTGAAAATGAGACAAATAAAGAGCTTTTTGAACATTAAAGCATATAAGAACATTATATTAAAATAAGGGTACGTGCAAAGTGAAACTGTTATTTAATGTGATAAAGCAGACAAAGAACATAAAACTTCACTGCACCTCTCTCTTCCTCTGCAGCCGACTTCGGCTTCTGCGCTCAGATCACTCCGGAGCAGAACAAGCGCAGCACGATGGTGGGAACGCCCTACTGGATGGCCCCGGAGGTGGTAACTCGGAAGGCTTATGGCCCGAAAGTGGATATCTGGTCTCTGGGGATCATGGCCATAGAGATGGTGGAGGGAGAGCCGCCCTACCTGAATGAGAATCCACTCAGGGTAAGACACAACGTGACAACACGGGACGCAGGATGTTCGCTCCCCAGGGGTCATACAGAATGCATAGATATTAAATATTTAGATTTCTTTTTTACTTCTTATGGAGGCCTCATTTGATGGTCTGCCTGACCTCTTCCTTGTTGCCAGGCGCTGTACCTGATAGCTACCAACGGGACCCCCGAGCTGCAGAACCCAGAGAGGCTCTCCTCGGTGTTCAGAGACTTCCTCAACCGCTGTCTGGAGATGGATGTGGACCGCAGAGGCTCTGCCAAGGAGCTGCTCCAGGTAACACTTTGACCTTTTGAGAACCAAGCATTGTTGACATTGTCACATCCAGAAGGGACATTTTTTTTTTTAAAGAAATGTAAAGAAGTTCATGGGAGCTACAGGTCACCTCTATGCTACCTAATATTCAAGGATTCAAGGCTTTTATTGTCATTTTGTACATTGCTAAAGTGTAGATATGTCACTGAAAAGGTCACAGGCTCCTCCAACAGTGCAACACAATAAAACAGATAAAATAGTGCAAGTAAATACAAATAAAATTGAATAGAATCAGAAATCAGAAACTGATGTATTACCAGGTAGGTTGACACGTACGAGGGATTTGACTTGATTTCATGGTGCATACATAAAAGTAAAACAAAATTAAAAAACACAGATAGAGAACTATTTTAAGAAAACTATAATAACATTAAAAAATGTTAAAAATAATAAAAGATATAGTAAAAATATAGCAGTATTTACATAGAAATAGAATGGAATAAGACTATATACAAATATATGGAATATGATATATTAGATAAATAATTGCAAACAGATGTTATGGATGTTCGTTCAACAGTGCAGGTGTTTAACAGTCTTATGGCCTGTGGATTGAAACTGTCCCTGAGTCTCGTGGTTTTAATGAAGATAGATGAAGATTAAGAGCTCTGTTTTGCTGCTCTTTTTATGTTGTGAAGATGTCAAATCATCACCAAAAATCAACTATTTATAATTCCGAAACATCTCTCTTTTGCTCCATATATATATATATATATATAAATAATGTGTTCTTCTTTGTCCTCTGCAGCATTCCTTCCTCAAGCTGACGAAGCCTCTGTCCAGCCTGACGCCTCTGATTGTAGCTGCCAAGGAAGCCATAAAGAACAGCAGTCGCTAGTGCGTGCCCTCTGTCCCCACCCGAGGCTGGAGCCCTGCCTGGGGTGTGTGCGTTTCATGGGGGGCAGGGGCTTGGGTGTGTGGGTGGTGGGTGACGTGACAGCACAAGGATGGGGGGTTTTGTGTGACTTACCGTGACAGCACGAGGACAAAAGACCCCCAGGCCTCAGACGTAGGACGGACATCTGGCCTTGAAGCTCTCGGCCCAACGCTGCTGAAAAGACCTTGCCTCCTTGTTTACTTCTCCAGCACTCTGTACATGTAGAGCAGTCCATCACAAGTGTGTGTGTGTGTGTGTGTGTGTGTGTGTGTGTGTGTGTGTGTGTGTGTGTGTGTGTGTGTGTGTGTGTGTGTGTGTGTGTGTGTGTGTGTGTGTGTGTGTGTGTGTGTGTGTGTGTGTGTGTGTGTGTGTGTGTGTGTGTGTGTGTGTGTGTGTGTGTGTGTGTGTGTGTGTGTGTGTGTGTGTGTGTGTGTGTGTGTGTGTGTGTGTGTGTGTGTGTGTGTGTGTGTGTGTGTGTGTGTGTGTGTGTGTGTGTCTGAGTGCGTGTGTGTGTGTGTGGGTACCAATTGTGCACATCTGTTTATGTCATATGTCTGGTTTGGCAGCACTTGCTCCCGAAACCAAGATAATACGGTGAACAAATCCAAAAGAACAAGCTCGTTTTCAAGAAGTAACTTCCGGAGCGGAGACTGGGAAACTGACACACCTGAAGAGCCTGTGTTATCTGGTTTTCCTTCCCTCCATGGAGCACAATCAGACCACACTTGCACCTTTAGTGGCCGTCTGATGTGAGAAAGTGACTCCGGACCCGACCTTTGCCTGCATGACTACGGCTCTGTGAGAAACACTGCTCCTCCTCTGCAGATTGTAACATCGAGGTGGCATATGTATGTGTATGTTTGTGTGAGTGTGTGTAGGGGTGCAGCTACAGGGGAATAAGTCAGGTATAATTTCACATGACCTATGCCAGCTTTAAACATCCTTCATTTATCCCTTCCATATCAGGGAAGTGACACGGGTCCCGTATTTTATTTAAGCCAAATTCTGTCAACATCTCTCTTAAAGAGTCACTGGAGTTCAGGTTACCTGCAGTTCATTTCTCTCTAAAACTGGCAACATAATGGTTTGCCTGCATGTAACATAGAATTTAAAACATTTGTGACTCAACTGTAGATCGCACAGGTACAAATATGTATGCACTTATGCTTTCTAATCAATTTCAAGTGTTGTGATGTAGATAGAGACACTTGAACGCACAGTTTAAATCAACATTTGGTACTAAACACACGCAGAAATGATCAGAATAATATAAAATAATGTCAACTTCATTACTAATCCTTTTGTTGCGTACGCGCATACTGTACATAAACTGTAGCATTCATCGTGTGACAAATAGGGTTATCCATATAGCTATTCAGTTTGTGTCACTGTGACAGGCTTTGGGGGAGATAATTCAACATCTATGTTAATCGAGCCATTCTGTGTATTACATTTGACAATTAGCTATATAATAGAAATCCAAATACTGGATCAAAGACTCAACAGAAATGATACACCTTTTTATTTTTTAATATCTATATTAAAGGTGCTTGCATACAGTGGACCAGCCTTTCTAATTACATGTTTTTCTACAACAGTGGCAAACAGAAGGATGTGTAATTATTGACCTACAGTGAGTTGAAGGTCTGATGCCGCCCATTCTCACAGTTTCCCACAGTGCCCCACGCATCCCTGTGACCTTAAACCTTAAACAGGAAGGATGACGCTTGGCAACAACATAAAGATAATACTCTGAATATACGGTATATTTATTCCAACATTGTTAGTCGGATCAGCAAACTGCAACAGGTAGAAAAACATTGATTATTTAATCCATTATTTATGGTGACTTAAATGTAAAATGCAGATTCAATAAGATTATTCTCCCATTTGGAAAATTACCGTTTAGTGGTCTTACTATCCAACATTACAAAATACAATATGCAACTGTGACTATACATGATGAGGTTGAAGGCCTATCTGTTAAGGTTAAACATTAATGTCTAATGAGGAAACAGGAACCCACTGTCCTCCCGGCCCACCTGCTCATGTTGGTTTTCATTCAGTGTCCTTTTGTGTGTTTCTGTCATATGATCCCTACGTTTTGTAGTGGGCTTTTGGAACGCGTGGCGGATCAAAGAGGGGGAATGTTATCCACCGAGTGAAGCTGGGAGTAGAGTGGATGCCATTTTATGATTGTACCTTATCCTAATGAGTGCTGGAAACAGAAACCGAAGAAGAGGTTCATTTTGATGCTAACATTCCTTCCACTCTTGGTTAGCGTTTCATCTCATTCCTGTACAGAGGTTATCTACATTGTGTCGGTATTTGGTAGCTTCGTCAGGCATTTCCCGTGTAGCATCCCTCTGTGTGAGTGTGTGTGTGTGTGTGTGTGTGTGTGTGTGTGTGTGTGTGTGTGTGTGTGTGTGTGTGTGTGTTATAGGGGCTACCTCAATCTGCACTAGAAGATGCCTCACTCGTGTTGTCCACCTTGACTTTGAGGTGCAGAGTAGCTGCTTAGTCTTATTGTACATCCATTTTACAACAAGTGAACAGAAGGTGGAGTGATGTTAGACAGGAGGGTGCAACAGAATCCATGCATGTAAAACAAACTATACACTGTATCTCATCTTCAAATAGGTTAAGATTGTTAGGATATGTATGTATGTATGTAAATATGATGGGAAAACCCCCCTTTTTTCAGAATTACGTAACTTTAAATGACAATATTCAGGTTGCTCTATGGTATGTATCGATAAATGTTTTGCACCCTGAAAATCAAAAAAGAGGAAAACGAACACATACTCCGCAATCCTGGATCCGGCTCTATGGGACACACAGTCTGTCAGTACCACTGCTGAGTGTTAGTACATATGTGTGTGTGTGTGTGTGGCTGGACTGACACGAGGCTCCGCCGGCCCCCGTTTGGCCCCCCGCCCCCATGTACAGGTCTGAACTATGAGCACAAAGGTGAATTTTGGGACAAGAGACACCGCCGACGTGCCCCTCTTCTGTGGTTGCTCCTGTACATTCCTATCTTCTGAATGTGTAAACCTGTACACGTGGTGTGACAATTCCTCTATTAATGTGTATCAAGAGAATGGAACAAAGACAAAAAATGTTACTTTTTAAATTATTATCATTATTATTACTCTTATTATTGTCTAGCTTTGTAAAAACTGCTGATCCATCTGGCATACCTCAGCAGGCCTTTCCCCATCTTTGAAAAAGGACAAACAAGCGACGGGGAAATGAGGTTTTGGATAAACTTTTTTTAATCGTGGTTGAAGCAATAGACTTTTTGAACTTTGAATTGTGCATGGCTGTGTCTTGAGTGTAACAAAAATATTGCAGTTTGGGAACTGGACTGAAATAAAAAGAGGAAGAAAACCAGAGCTGTGTTAATGCTGGTTGTCTCATGTGATTCTTGGATATCTTTTATTAGTTACGCCATGTAATCGTCAATGAAAAAAAGGATGAGAAAATTCATCAAAGAATAGATGATACTTTAATCATGTTGTGCACACAGTACAGTGTTCTGCATATAAAGGTGCTATTTAAAAAGGACAAAAGTATAACTAATGTATTTTAAGACTTGACTGACATATCTGCCATAAAACTCACAGTAGTAATAGTAATAAAAAGAGAACATCTTTACAAGCAACTTTCAAAATGTCAATATACAAATGTGTTATAAGTTACATAAAAATGATTTGAAAGGTGATTAAGATAACTCAAGATTAAACATTAAGATAGGAATGACAGGAATTGCCTGCTCACATCTCAACTTTGCAAACAATTCCTCAACGTGCAAATACAAATGTAAAATAAAAGCGTGTACATCCAGCATGACAAAGAGAGTGTTTATGGGGCTTTGATGATGACACATGCCAAGTGAGGTGTTCATCGTGAAAAAGCCCTCAATAAAGTCACTGACTGGATCACATGGCGGTCAGCTGAGTAGAAGTGAGGATCCTCACACTGATGGTCCCCGGCATCTCGTCCGCCATCTGTCGTCCTCTCTTCCTCAGCTGGAGCCTCTGAGGGCTGAAGGTGTCCTTCACCGAGCCCGACAGAACCACCTGGCCCATGAACTCGTCCTTCACCGCGTTGCTGTTCCACACCTGAGGAACGCCCGTCATGTGTTACAAAATAACCACAGATCATCTCGGCTACTCTAATTTCATTATGTTGAGCGTCAACAGGCAAGGATGATGTTCTGTTCTCTCAATTACAGCAGATTACAAGCCGCTATCACATTGTCAGTTGACCTTTTATTATGTGAGCTTCTGTAGTTCATTGATCTATTCTTTTCATTTTACTATAATCATTAGTTTTTGTGAGCACTGAATAAAAAAAAAAAAAGACTGCACAAAAAAATGTAGTGTCTGTATAATCAACATTACGTTGTTTTGTTGTAGGAATAAAAAGGCATTTTGGAAACTAATCCTGTTCATATAGTAAAATCCAAGCCCTATTATTATTAATAATAGTTTGCTTTGCAGATAAAAAATTACTAGCAACCATGGTGAAGTTAGCTTTAGGTAAAATAATCGATAGACATTCAACTCCAAATCAATCGGATTCTTGTTCAGTTTCACAAATGGTTGACAATGAGAGGGTTGCACCATAAAGAAATGACTGTTTGAATGCTGAGACAGATTAGTACAGTCACAAGGAGCAGAGGGATGCCATTTTACCTCCACTGTTAAGGGCTTTCTGGGCTTCTTCCTGAAGAAAATTGCGCTTGTTGTAAACTCTGGATTCAGGGTGTCCTTTTTGATGGTGGATCGTACAGACCGGCCCTCACAGTGAATGATCACATACGGGTCTGCACCTGCAGGAACACATGGAAAGTTCCAAGTCAGAAAACCATATACAGGCTGATAAGTACATTTGGGGTAAGAGTCATTTGTTCAAGTCCTCTGACCTCCAGTGCTGTCCTGGTTCTGCAGCTCCCCGGCTCCATGCACGTAGACGTGAGTCACAACTTGCGGGTATCCAAGGAATGAACTCCAGCATTTAACCTGCGGCTTGTCTTCTGTCAGCTCCCTGTGAGAGATGAGAAGTTAGACACCATGAGAAAAGTACTTATATCTTGATAGTCTGCTCTAGATCTAGCTACTGCATAATCAAACATGGTAAGTGTAATTATGTCTAATACACACAACAAGTTGTATTCCCCAGCCTGTATGACCTGAATGTGTGAGCAAACATGATTTGGTTCTGGTTTGCCAACATGAACAGTCAAAACAAAAAACATAAAATCATCGCCCAAGATAATGAGATGAGACATTACTTTCCAAGTGATTTAATGTGAACATAATTGTAAAGTATCTGAAACAGTAATTATGGGTGTTTTCCTTGGATATAATCCCTCAGACATTAGTGTCTGAATGGAACAATCAAGGAACAGCTGTGTTCTTGCTTTCCCTGCAGAGTCTCTTAAAACCTGATTATTGTAAGATAAGTGAATATTGACATCATAAAACGGTTTTATGATGTCAATATTCACTTATGGCTTGGCTTATGTTTTATTAAAACCCAGCCATGCTGCCGATTTAAAATGAAAAGCAGTCAGACGTCACAGCTCAACCACAGTCGTACCTGCAGCCTGAGTCCACATCGGTGAAAACTCGGATCATGTAATCCCCCAGAGTGTAAGGCTCGAAGGTGGTGGGGATGAGGACGTAGCGGCCCTGCTCCAGCGTGCATCTCATGAACACCGTCCGAGCGTTGATGAAGGTCGACGTCTGCACACACTGCTGGGTCAAGATGTCGTGCATCCTGTACTTCCTGTTTAGTTCCACCTGGAGAAGGAAAATCATTTGGGCTGATTCAGTGTTTATTTCAAATACTGAACAAATGACTAACTTTACTCACTAGTAGTCTGTCATTGTATTTAGGCTACCTTTGCTGTACTTTGGTGAATTCCAAAAACAGACTCTCTCTGATACAGATGTACAATTAAATGTAAAGGGTTTTCACTGTTTTAAGAATTATAGTTTACTTTTTGCTGCTTTCATAGATTCTTCTGCCTCCTGGTGGTAGAATAATGAATTAAACTTGAATTTAACACAAATGTCTAATGTATTTCACTGTTGATAAAGAGCAATAATCAATACTCATTCTTTAGCCGGTCATAGGTTAACATAATAATCAAAATCCTCCTCCATGCTTTCACTGAATGCTGGGATGCCCTTAAATGTCCACTTATAGGCACTTTTCACTGAAGGCATTTGGATTTGTCATCACAGGTGTATAATAACAATAATATTGGCCCTGTTCCTTTTAGATGGAACAGGGTAGTGTGCATACTGGCTCACTTGAAAGGTTGTGACACCAAACATAATTTGTACCAATAACTGCATGTGTGAAAGTACTTCTTTAACTTGTCAAACAGGAACAAAAATACATAACACAGTGACAAAACACAGAACGTCGACAGTGTCTGGAGTCCGTCAGATAAAGATAGCTCTTGCTGGCTTAATGACAGTAGTTGACAAGGGTTACATTCAGTTCCAGACTCACAGGCCTGCTTTCATTTCTTTTTAAATCACATGCTCCTAAGGCACCCTTCAGCATTTACTGCTGTCCAGAACCTCCCCCTTTGGCAGCACTTCTGACAGTATGATAAGAGTGTGTTTAAACTTAGCCGCATCTCTGACATTAAAGGTGGCGTAGGTAAATTTGGAGAAACCAGCTCGAGTGCGCTAGAATTTGAAAATACACAACCGGAAAAAATCTGTCCCTTCCTTACAGAGCCTCTCCTCCAACACACAGGAACGCGCACATGACCAATGAGGGCACGAGATAAGTTTGTGCACAGATGGAAGGCTGACAGGCAGGTAGGCCATCCAATTATTTTAGCCGGGCCGGCTAAAATGATTGGTCATGCTTTTTACAGTAGGCCTACTACGGCTGCCACAGATGACATTTTTTATGGATCTGTTGTCAAAGCACTTAAAGATGGGGTAGGTACGTTTGAGAAACCGGCTCGAGATACACTTTTTGTTATATTCCATGAAATGCTCTTAACATCCCGATAGCAATAAATATCTTAAGTGCTTTGACAAAAAAGTCATCTGTGGAAGCCTACTATAAAAAGCACGACCAATCATTTTAGCCAGCCCAGCTAAAATAACTGGATGGCCTACCTGCCTGTCAGCCTTCCATCTGTGCACAAACTTATCTCCTTACCCTCATTGGTCATGTGCGTGTTTGTGTGTGTTGGAGGAGGGGCTCTATAAGGAAGTGGCAGATTTTTTCCGGTTGTGTATTTCTCAAATCCTAGCGCACTCAAGCTGGTTTCTCCAAAATTATCTACCCCACCTTTAAGATATTCATTGCTATCGGGATGTTAAGAGCATTTCATGGAATATAACAAAAAGTGTATCTCGAGCCGGTTTCTCAAATGTACCTACCCCACCTTTAATATCTCATTACAGGAAACGTGATGTCAGGTTTAAAGCTGCTGGACTGCTTTGACATTGCAGTTCATTATGACCTATATTGAATCACAATAGTGAGGTTATTTTGTCTTTAAAAAACCTTCCAGTTCGAAATAAATCTATTATATACCTCTAATAATGCATGAGACTTTTATCATGTCCTATACAAGAGAACAGCCGACTGAACTCTGCAGCTTACGAGTCACTAATGTGTTAGTTTCCACTTTGCCGTTCAGCTTGAAACAATCAAGTAAAGTATGTGCATTTGTCATGTTTAATCCTGTATGCTTTAGCCTGTTGTTGAAATGGTTTATCTTGGATCTGATATGGAGTAATGTCTGCCTGTCACTAAAATCACCCAAACAACTGTTCAATGTTTGCTCAACAAATGAGTAGAAGAGTCAGAAAGCAGCCAAGATTCTTAGACCAAAAGGAAAGCCAAAATGTGATGAAATTATCCTGTTTTCCCACAAATAAACTGACTCGGCCTTGACTAACATTTGATCCCACATGAACCCCGTTTCCTCTGTAATTGACTCATGTCTGGTGAGTCTTGCCATGATCTTTGTGCAACATTTCACAAACCCTTTGAATCTTTACTGTTATAAACCCCTGCTGTATAATGTAATGTGTCGTTATCAACAGTTCATTAGATCAATACAATTTGGTGAACACAATATTTTACCTTGATGACACTAAAGCCAATGGTAATGTTTTCTCCTTGACCAAATCGTCTGTGGATCTTCATGTCTTTTTGTTGCAAGGAGATCAGGACCTCATCGGACTCCTTTGTAACATCAAACAAGAACTGTAAAAAAAGAAAAAGAAAATGAGTGAAAATAGATCCATAAATGTGTGCTTATATACGTTTACATGTGCCTGAACACAGGTGATGTGAGGAGAGTGTACCTGTGGGTTCTGCAGGAAGGTGGGCTTGTGGTTGGCACAGCCCCCGCAGCGGTTCAAAAGCGGCTCTGCGTTTTTGGTCCAACTCCCAAAGTGCACAACCTCATTCCACGTCTTGTTGACACTGATCAGGGCAGTATTGATAACACGGCAAACATCTGCATTAGTGAATAACTTGCACCAGTCTGCAAATGGCATCCTGTGAACGAGAGCACAAAATTCATTAATACAATCTGAAAGAAGAGGTCAACTGTTAAGATTCGGAAGAGCTTTAATCGCTCACCAGAACTCCCCATCGTCCGCTACGGTGATGCCGAGGTTTCCCCTTTCCATATCACCAACCTTCGACCATTCCTCAGAGCTGACAAACCAACAAGAACCAAACAAATTAAAGCACTCATAAATTACTAGTAGAGATACATTGTTTTAGAGTTAAACTCCAGACAACACCCACATTTTGATTTGTAAAATGTGGCTATAAGAAGATTGTATTTTAAAAGAATTACCACAGGTCAGATATAGGGTTACAACCAGCCACAACGCAGACTCTCTGCATTACATTAATTCACACAATATTGACAATATTGCTTACTGCACATACTTTTTTTATTCTATATGTTATTGCATTCTATTTCAATGTAAATTACTGCTTTATTTTATTTCTATCTTCCTATATTTATATTACAGTGTTCTTAATATAATTCGCTATCTGTGTTCTGTGTTCTGTTTTATATATATTTTTTTTATGTATGCACCACGACACCTAGTCAAATTCCTCGTGCGTGTGAACTAATAAACCCGTTTCTGATTCTGATATAGATCTGACATATGATTTAATTGGCTCTTCTGATGTCCCTTCAAACAGTCTGTATGTTCAACACAGTCATTATTTCCCCAAAAATATGGCAAATAACAGTCCGGATCAGCCCGGTCCTCCCGATGGCCAGTCCGGAGGACCGGGAGGTTTCCCGATGGCCTGGCCTGTTGTTAAGTGGCTTTTTTTTTGTTTTTAACGCAACGCTCCGCAAATGTGGGTCTGCCTCACACAGGGTGACTGTCTACGATGTGGCCTGCCGACATGGCCACTGCCATACCGATCAGAAATCAAAGCCCTCGATTGGTCTCTGTGTGTCATTCAAGCTCGGGAGGGTGTGTGTATGTGTGGCACGAGAGAGAGAGAGAGAGAGAGAGAGAGAGAGAGAGAGAGAGAGAGAGAGAGAGAGAGAGAGAGAGAGAGAGAGAGAGAGAGAGAGAGCGCGCGCACACCGGTTACTTATATTTTTGTTGTTAGCATCTGGTTAGCTAGCTGCTCTAACAGATAAGGAGCTGTTTCAACAACAAGGTAGAGGAGGGTCCTCTCCTGTCAGTCTGAGAGGTGCAGGTGAGATTAAGGACCCTGGGTGTTTAGATAGTTAACTTAGTCTAAGTTATCTCAGTGGGTCTCAAACGGTTTGGTCACCATCTATTAGTAAAATATGCATGAATACAAAGAAAAAAATTTAAATAGGTGAAAAAAGGTAAGATAAACTTTTAAAAACGTGTTGAGAGCTAAAACTAGCCTTTGCTGCTGCCTCAAAGAGGAGCAGGGGAGAGGGGGAAGACAGGTGAGGCTGATTCAGGAGCAGACACACTCCCAACTATAAATGAACCAAAAATAAATAAATAAGTTTCAATTTTTTTTTATATGGATATGGTATGTTATTGGTTATGGCCATGTTCTTATGATGTTATGATTATTTAAATGCTTATAGTTCTGTTTCATATGGGTGTTTCCATAGATCTAGTCTCAATGTAGTAATAGATTGATGCATTTCACTCCAAAATTACAAACAAAATCTTACCTTATTACCCCGGACCCCCCTAGCGGTTTTGAGGTCCACCCCCACTTAAAATATAAAATATGTTCACATGGATAGGTTCCCAAATACATTTGTACATTTTTAAGAATAGTAACTCATGTCCATATATTTATTATTGGGTAGTAGATTATAGGGCGCTGTAATATTCACAAATAAATCCAGCAAAATCGGACAAAAAGAACCTGGTAGTGGCCTGGCTGGGTGTATGATTCCTGGACTGACTTATTGTCCCAGTACGGCCTTGGTCCTGATCCCTATATATGTCCATAGTAAACGTAGTAGTGTATGCTGGGTTGAACATCTTGGACATTCCTGCTCTTCATGTAGTTGTACAGTGGAGAATAAATGTAAGCAATTAACTTTCTATCACTTCTTACGTGTCACTCCAGGCTCCTTTCCACTCAGTCTGACCCCAGGGGTTCCTCATACGGATCAGAGAAATGGTTTCATTCTTGAAGTAGGCCAGCAGTCCGTGACCCAAACGCACTTTCTTCACTGCAGTTACTGAGTATGCGTGTCCTTTCACCAGCCCGTTCGACATCTTCAATTCAATCTCATGAGGTTGCGCCTGGTGATGAAAAACAAACAGGTTAGATTCTGTGAAAGAAGGACAAAAAGAGGCAAATGTTCACGAGGAGCACACACACTGATGGAGCAGCTTATGATTCCTCCACGGTCGAAGACCTTTAGCAGATCCTCAAACAGCTGGTCTTGTTTTGTCTGGTCCTTATAGTATTCTTCTGCTCCCAGGTCGATGGCTTCAGCCACAGCTCCACTGAAGTCCACCACAGCGTCTCCGGTGTTTCCCCCCTCCAGAGACTCATAGCAGCCAGAGAGCCTGGACACAGAGAGCAGGGGAATCACAACTTTAGTTACAGAAATATTAAAATATATACAGTTGCAAGAAAAAGTATGTGAACCCTTTGGATTCTCCACACATAGCGTTGTGTGTTCCTTCCAAACAACTCAACTTTGGTTTAATCTGTGGACAGAATATTTTGCCAGTAGTGCTGTGGAACATCCAGGTGCTCTTTTGCAAACTTCAAACGTGCAGCAATGTTTTTTCTGGACAGCAGTGGCTTCCTCCGTGGTGTCCTCCCATGAACTCCATTCTTGTTCAGTGTTTTACGTATCGTAGATTCGTCAACATTAGCATGTGCCAGAGATTTCTTTAAGTCTCTAGCTGACACTCTAGGATTCTTCTTCACGTCATCGAGCATTCTGCGCTGTGCTCTTGCAGTCATCTTTACAGGACGGCCACTCCTAGGGAGAGTAGCAACAGTGCTGAACTTTCTCCATGTATAGACAATGTGTCTTACCGTGGACTGATGAACATCAAGGCTTTCAGAGATACTTTTGTAACCCTTTCCAGCTTTATGCAAGTCAACCATTCTTAATGGTAGGTCTTCTTAGAGCTCTTTTGTGCGAGGCATGGCTCACATCTGGCAATGCTTCTTAAGAATAGAAAATTCAAAACTGGTGTGTATTTTTTATAGGGCAGGGCAGCTTTAACAACACCTCCAATCTCGTCTCATTGATGGACTCCAGGTTGGCTGACTCCTGACTCCAATTAGCTCTTGAAGAAGTCTTTAGCCGAGGGGTTCACATTTTCCACCCTGCACTGTGAATGTTTACATGGTGTGTTCAATAACAACATGAAAACATATAATTGTTTGTGTGGTATTAGTTTAAGCAGACTGTGTTTGTCTATTGTTGTGACTAATGGCGCGTTTCCACTGCAGCCCTCCCTCGGCCTCGCTCGGTTTGGTTAGGCCTTATTATGCCCGGCTCACTTTAATGCTGCGTTTCCATTACAGTTTAGGAACTGGGGCAGTAACTATAGTAACACAGTGTAGGCGGAGCCGTGACGTCATCTTCAATGAGCGCCCCAAAAAACAACACAGCCGTTAGCTCTTAGCACTCAGAGCTCACAACTCTTCATATCTGTTCAGAAACTAGACAAAAGTTAAACAAGTACAAACCACAGACTGCCTGTGTCATGGTGAATACAGTCGCTGCTTTATTTATGTCTGTATAGGCCGTTGCTGTGAGTGTGGACGGTCGGAGCATATACAACGTTAGCTTAGCCAAGCTACATTTAGAAAACACGCATTTTAAAAGGGTTGTTCGCCTGCCGTCTGTCTGCAGACTTGTCAAAGCATTAATTCATGGTTTTTACTAACCGGTATCAGTATGTTGTTACTTCGGCATCATTTTGAAACGTGTATTATAATTAAATCACGGTCAAATATGTTCATCTTGTTGTAGTTGTAGCCCCCTTGCCAGCGATCCTCTCTCTAGTTTAGCATACTCAGCCCGACTCAGCCTGGTTGTTCCTGGCCCTAGAACCACGATATAGTCGGGCCAGAAAAAAGGTGAAAAAGTAGCCCCGGGCCAAAACTAGGCCAAGTGGAAACGCAACCAAAAACGGGCCCCGCACGGCTCGGCACGCTTAAAGCGAGCTACCCGCTGCAGTGGAAACGCGCCATTAGATGAAGATCAGAACACATTTTATGACCAACTTATGCAGAAATCCAGGTAATTCCAAAGGGTTCACATTTTCTTGCAACTGTACAGCTGAATACAACACCTTTACAATGGACTCTACATATTTGCATGTTGTTATACTAACATGCTGCAGATATATTCTATTGTTCCTAATCTGGATTCTGTATTTTTTGCCAAGTAGTTTTCACATACATGGAATAAAATCAGGCATTTAAAAAAATATAAAGAAGAGAAGACAAATACAACAGAAATATGTCAAATACAACTATATAAACACACTCTTACATGATGCAACAGTTATATTCTTTGTATAATGTATGGAAAGAAGCCATTGGTATGCATGTCAACTATGTTTTTATTATAGGTATAATGTAACTATTACTTTTGATTTATTTTGAATGTAGTTGCATTACTTTTGATTTATTTTGAATATAGTTGCATTCTATTATATTATAACTGGATGATCATCTTTAATATTATAAGTCATATCAACTACATGTAAATAAAAATACCTGGATTAAAGAATATTACTATATTTCTACAGAGGGGATAGTGTAAAGTGTACTGACTTGGCGTAGGCCTTCTCCAGCAGGGCGCTCCAGAACTCGTTCTTCTCGTTGGAGTGGCAGTAGATCAGCTCCTTGTTAATGGTGGGCAGCCGGTCATCCACCACCACATCCACCCACTCTCCAAAGATCCAGAACTGGAAGTGGAAGATGCCTGCATAGTTCTCCGGATGCTTGGGATCCCACTCCTGCTCCTTGTGATCAGGAATTACCTGAAAAGCAAATGTTGCAAATTATACAGGTGAGACTAAAGAGTCATTTTCAGTTGGACCAGAGAATGTTGCAGTGCACCCTAATCAAATGACACACGTGCAAAAAGAATAGCAAAACCATAGGTTACTTACGTAACCCCAGTACTAAGAGTAACATGAAGTGAGATGTCTCACTATGGGATGCGCCTCAACGCGTATGCAAACAGAAGCATCAATCTCATTACGCCAATCCTGATTGGCTGGTGATCTTGACGTCAACGTCAGGGAATCCACCCACCCTTTAAGTAGCTTGCGCTACGTCGCAGCGTCATTCAAAATAAGCACCTCTTCTCGCTTCGCCTTAGCAAGAAGGGCCGTCTGGTGAGACATCTCACTTCATGTTACTCTGAGAACTGGGGTTACGTAGGTAACCTATAGTTCTCATTCATAACACTCCGTTCGATGTCTCACTATGGGATATTGAAACTCCCGTATTGCTAGACATGCTTATCTCGAAAATCACCAAAACAACCAGAACTTAACAGGTAGAACCCTGTCTCAACACGGGGTGCACTGCGCGGGCCACACTAGGAGCAGAGACATCTAGCCTGTAAAAGCGGACAAAAGTGAGCGGCGAGGACCAGCTCGCTGCTGCACAAATGTCTTGGATGGAAACACCCTTGAACAAAGCCCAGAATGTAGCCAGTCCACGAGTAGAATGAGCATGCAGGCCCGTTGGTGCCTGCAAACCCTGACTCGTATAAGCCAGAGCAATCGCTTCCACAATCCAGTGGGAGAGCCGTTGCCTGGTAACGGGCTTGCCCTTATGAGGGTTAGCCCAGGATACAAAGAGTTGGTCATTGTATCGAAACTCTTTTGACCTGTCCATATAGGTGCGTAAAGCACGGACTGGGCACAGCAAATTCGGCGCAGCGCTGAAACTCCCTCATGTGTAAGCGTCCCAGTCGTACCACCAGGATGGCTGACGCCATGAGCCCCAGTAACCGCAGACATGATCCGAAGAGAACATATTTGCGTGGCTGGAAATGAGCAAGGCAAGCCCTGAAGGCTTTCACTCTCTCTGCTGACAGGCGGGCTGTAAAGGGCACCGAATTCAGGCGTAGGCCCAGGAAGAGTACAGTGTGGGCTGGGGACAACATGCTCTTTTCTGTGTTTATTACGAAACCCAGGTCGAGCAGGTGTTTTACGAGGACATTCGTCTGCGTAATAGCGTCTTGCTCCGACTGTGCGAGAAGGAGCCAATCGTCCAGATAAGTTGCCAGGCGAATACCCTGTTGTCTTAACTGGGCTATCGCGGCTTCCGTACACCGTACAAACACTCGTGGGCTGAGAGACAGACCAAAGGGAAGTACTCTGTACTCGTAACAGACACACTGAAAGGCGAACCTCAGATATTTCCTGTGTGGGTAATATACTGGGATGTGGAAATACGCGTCTTTCAGGTCGACTGATGTGAACCAATCGTTTTGGCGCACGAGACGCAACAGAGATGTGTGAGTGAGCATTCTGAATTTATATCTTTTGAGATATTTGTTCAGAGCCCTCAAATCTAGTATAGGCCGAATCCCGTTCCCTCCTCGTTTGGGAACGAGGAAATACTTGGCATAAAAGCCGCTCTGACTCTGTTCGGAGGGTATTATAGATATAGCCTTCTTGTCTAGTAGCGAGAAAATCTCTTGCTCTAGAATATGGGCCGACTCTCCCCGGGCTTGCGAATGCAGAATGCCCGAAAAGTGAGGGGGGGGTGACAGTGAATTGGAGTCTGTATCCCTGTGTTATTGTCTTGAAAACCCAAGCAGAATCTGTGAGCATCCTCCACTTTTCGCTTCTCAAAGCGAGCGGAGATGTCACATCCCTGTCGTCTACGCTCTGTGTCTTTATTTGTTGTGTTATGGGGCCCTCTAGTGTCTGAACACGGTGGTACCCCAGGTTGACAACCCCGGTCGACACTGCGCATGCGCGTGGCGGTGATGCCTTCACAGCCCCGTCCATCGTCCGCCTTCTGAGAGAGGTAGCAGCCACTCTTAGAAGGGGGGTAGACGTCAGACTGTTTATTGTTTTTATTGTCTTTCTTTTCATTTTTATTGACTGCGCCCTTGGCTTTAAGCCTGGAAACGACAGTGGAAAATGATTTATTAAAAGACAATATTGATGACATGTGTTTGTGTGACTTAAACGAGGAGCGGAGCCTCCTGTTGTTGATGTTAAGTCCATTTCCCTCATGGTGCGAACTTGAGGATGACGTTCTGACATCACTCGAGGCGGCGGGAAGATGGGGGCATGGTTGCACCCCGGAAACACATGAGCATCTAACACTGGAACGTGTTCTGGAGCTGGAGAACAGGGAACTTCCAGCTCTTTTATCGAGGAGAGGAGAGGAGAGGAGGCTGTCAGGCCGCCCTCTTCTTCTTCTTCGTCTGGTGGCTGAAAGTCTGGGCCGGCTGTGCCTGAGCGGTTGTTGCCGGAACCGGAGACTTTCTTGGCCAGCCCGTCCTCGCCTCGTGTCTGGGCTGGAGACCCGGGCGGGCTGTGGCCTCTGTTGTTTCGGGATCTTGAAACGGGCAGGACGTGAGGCAGCCTGAGCGAAGGACTGCCGCGGGGCCGTTGAAGGTGGCGGCTGGACCCTTCGGGAAAGACAAAGCTGGAGAGCCTCATCCTCCTTCTTTTTTGATTCACACCGCTGCTGCATCAAAGCTAGCGCGGAGCCAAATATGCCCTCGGGAACAATAGGCATGTCCAAGACGTCCTCTTTTCCCCGGTCTGGAAGGTTCGTCAGGGTAAGCCACCTGGCTCTCTCCTGTACCACCATTATCCCCAGTGCTTTACCTGTGGCTTGGACTGCACAGCGCTGCACACAGAGGCAAATGTCCGTGATCGCTACGATTTCGTCCCACACGGCAGGCTCAGGTTTGACCGTCATGTCCTCGCAGAGCTCCGCCTTGTAGGCGGTCAGCAGCGAGGAGACGTTGAGCGCCCTGGCGGACAAAGCTGCAGCTTTATAGGCTTGTTCGGTCATTGCTGACTGGAAGCGGTCTGCCTTTGCCGGTAGCGTGGGGTTCCTGCTTGGTGCCGAAGCCAGCCGCGGTTGGAGGTGGGCTGCCACCAGCGGCTCCATGGGTGGCATGCGGAGCAGGCCGAGCTTCTCCATGCCGTCACAGTCCAAAGAGGAGGCACCCTGGATTGGGGCCTTGTTGCTGAAAAGGCGGTCTCTCCACGAGACCGACACCTCGTCCAGCATCTCTGGAAAGACTGGGAGAAGCTGCTTCCTCATCTTCGCTGCTTGGGGCAAGTTCTTCCCCTCATAGCGAGATCTGGAGGTCTCCTTGGCCACTTCAGGCCAGGGGATGTCCAGCCTGGACGCAGCGCGTTGGCACACGGCCTGCAAGTCCATACTGAGGCAGGGCGAAGCTGGTGTGCTTTCGCCCGGGGGAGCGGACATCGCCTCCGGCTTGGCAGCCTGGGCAGATGAAATAAAGATGTCATCTTCGTGCTCATCCGAGTCGGATAAGAGGAACTCAATCTCCGCGGCGGTCGCCACCATGTCCCGATTGCCGGCCGGCGAATCAACGGACATGAAGGGGTCCTGTCCCGACAGGCTAGCTTGTCGCGCTAGCCGTCGGCGGAGGCTCTTGATGGTGAAGCGGGCACAATGCCCGCACGAACCGGGGGTATCGATAGCTTCCTGGGCGTGTTCCAGCCCAATGCAGGACGAGCAGACCTGGTGTGAGTCCGTGCTCGAGATCTTAAACCCGCAGCCGCAGAGCCGAGCCCCCGAGCCGAGCCTCCGACTCCTCTGGTGTGAGGGAGAGAAGGGTCCCTCCTCGTTTGCCGGGGTGTCGGCGCGGAGGGACAAGCTAGTAACAGGTATGTTACCGAGAAAATAAATCCAACCTTATCGTTATTCCGAAAGGAAAAAACGACGGGGTAGATTTTTCTCCAAAAAATATTAAATGGTGTGTTAATATCTTTCTTATCTCCGTCTCCTCTGGTGTGAGGGAGAGAAGAGTCCGTCCTCGCTCGCCGTGGTGTCGGCGCGGAGGGATAAACTAGCAACAGGTATGTTACTGTTTGAAGAAAAAATCTAACCGTACCGTTATTTCGAAAGAAAAAACGGCGGGGCAGATTACAATATTAACTGGTGTGTTAATATTTGTTCAATTCTTCTGCAAAGCAAAAAAGTAACCGGCAAGCGCCCGTCGACCGAATGTTAGCTTGGGTTCAGTCTGTGGACTGTTAAGCTAGCCCGGCTACTGATATTCGAGATGTGCTCTGAAGCGAGAAGAGGTGTTTGAATGACGCTGCGACGTAACGCAAGCTACTTAAAGGGTGGGTGGATTCCCTGACGTAGACGTCAAGATCACCAGCCAATCAGGATTGGCGTAATGAGATTGATGCTTCTGTTTGCATACGCGTTGAGGCGCATCCTTAGTGAGACATCGAACGGAGTGTTATGAATGAGAACCTAAGGGTGCGACTTTAAACGCTGCTGTGATGAATATATTTAAATGTGATGCATTAACGACTATTCTCGTATGACTTTTGAAGCTCTTTTCAGAATCAAAATATACAAGTTTATCTAGTAAGCAACTGGTTGTTAAATGGCTTTCATAACGTTGGGACTGATGTGTTCCTTGCTTAGATATCATGATAGTGTAAACGACATGGTAGCCTTCACTTTTTTGCGGTAGCTTCGCAGTTTAACCAAGTCAAGTACAAAAAGGTGTGCCTCATTATTTCTCTCAGCAGGGAGAGTCTGGGGCCACTGAAGTTGTAGGAAAATAGGTTATCGTTATAAGATATCGTTTTGCAGCAACTAACAAGCTGTCCTATTCTGGCAGTTCAGTGTTGTAGACGGTTGCCCATGGGTTAGATTGACATGTCAGCAGGACCTTAACAATATTATATTGACTGTGTGATCAATATTCTGTATGATATATATGGATGCTTGCTCAGTTAAGCCCCCCCTATACTCAACGGGGTAGATGGTAGGTTCCAGTTAGGTAAGGCTGAGACTGTACAATGCTTTTCACTGGAGAAAGGGGGTGAAGTTTACCTCACAGTTTAATGTAAATCTGGTAGTCTCTTGTTTAATTTAGTTGTATTGTTATCTTCGGGTTTCATTTTTGTTTCAGTTAACTTTTAGTTAATAAATAACTCTTGTGTGCCACTACTCCTGCCTGTCTACTTGACTTGGCAGCATACATGATCCTATTAACCAGAATTTACTTAATAATAGTGAAAATATGTAACAGTGCATTGCTTCCCCCCCCTCAGGTGAATTCCTGTGTTCCTGATTTGAACTGCTTTCAAACTCTAAATATGCCAGTCCCCTGACACAAAAGCACCATCATTATGAACTCACCCTCTTCCAGAGTTCAGGCTTCATAGCCAGGCAGGAGCAGGCAGCAACAAACCAACAATTTCCCACAACTCCCTGGTTCAGGTCATGGGCGCTGATGCCCTCCACAAACAGGCTGGGCGCATTGCTGATCTCCTGTAGCAGAAAGGTGAATGTGAGTGTTGTTGTGTAATGATCATTGAAATCTTCTGCTCTATAATGTGTGTTCAATCTAGTAATTTAAAAAACAATCACTCATACATGCCACTTGTTATAGTAACATTAGCAGAAATAATATTTTACTCACGGCTGGTCGTTTCCACTCCACCAATCCAGGGGGTGGTTTCTTAAAATACAGCGATGAATTGATGACAGGGAACTCTGCGTCCTCAAACAGCGTCTTGTCATTGATGCAGTTCCTCTTCAGTTCAGCGTAGTGCTGGTTTTTGTACGGGACAACAGAGGAGAACATGGTCCAGACGCTGACGCCTCACAGCTGCTGAGGGATGACACACAATATAAAAAGTTATTGGGTTTTTGGGCCTTTCTGTGAACCAGGACCCCACAATGTTGATTCACTAATGCAAACGGTGCAACCAGTTTAGCCCTGAGCCTGTTTTTCAGGTCTCAGGCTCGAAAATGACATTCCCAGAACAAATGACCATATCTTCCCTTCTAAAAGGGTTAAATTAATAATATTTTTTCTCAAAGTAATGATAAACCTGTGAGTTGGATGTAGAAAAGTCAGAATCAATATAGATGTTTTTTATTTTAAAGAAAATTCCGAAATTATAGTGTCCGTCCAAAATATATTTTGTACTTATAGTGAAAACTAACCTTGGATGATGGGTTAGTAGACTAAAAGCTTTAGGAATCCAAAGTATAACATATAATAAGTACCCTGTATCAAGATTGATGCAAAACAAGTGATATTTGACCTTTTTAGACAGATTTAGCAAAAAAAACCTCTTCTGGGGCCATTTGGGTGGGTTTTCCTTATCTCTGGCCCCCCTTCTTCGATTTTGACATGTGACATCTCTTTCTGACCGTTAGAGCCAATAGAATCGAAGGGAAATCGTCCCGCACACACTCATGTTAAAAGAAAAATGGAGTCTTGGCGCAAGCAGTTCTGCTCCAGAGTGAAGCTAGGTCTGACATCTCAAAACCGAAAAGCAGATTTATTGCTCATGGATTATCAGAAATCATTCAAAGTTACACAGACACATTGGATTAACCTATGGATTAACTTCAGCATCGTTTTTTTTTATCGTTTTAATGGCATTGATGACCACTTTTGACCAGACTACCACACAGGTGAGCCATTTTGCCGTTTTTGGCTAACTAGCTCCATATGTTTTGATGTGTGTTCTTGTTATTATCTCCGAGAGTTCGTATGATTGAGTGATAATGAGGATAACCATCGATTCTGTGTCCCCTCACGATGTGAAACGATGGGTTGAGATGTGCATCAAAGATAAATAATAAGATTTTGTGAGTGAATTTCGTTGCAGTCATCTGTTAGCATTTTTCGCTCGTTGCTAATTCAGAGGCTCAGCGTTAGCATTGTGGTTTTTTATTTGATTTTTTTTTTTTTAAATGATCAGTTAGATGAGTTTCTTTCCGTTACATGGATATAAAACATTCATAGTTTATTAAATGAACATGCCCTCAGACACTGTTTTCTGCAAGATATTGCAGGAGGCCCCCGGAACCGGGGTCTCTCGGGCTTAACAGGTTAGAGACAATGTCATTTTTTATAGCAAAACCTGAAACTTTTATGTTCTTTAAAATAAAGCTGTGATTACATTAGGCTATTAAGAGTCCACAAATGGAAAGCTACATTTATTTTCCTCTGTCTCACTGTTACGGCTGTATGTATTCCCTGTTTCTTTTTCCCTTTGGTTCCTCTACCCAGGTGTGCTGCATTGCTGTAACGAGGTTCAGACGAGGTGCACCTGGAGAAGGAAGTCCTTAAAAGCTCCAGTGCAGCAGCAGAAGAGGGGCAGTCCTCTGGTGTTGGGACTGCTGTGTTTCTGCTCTAATCCTAGGATGTGTTGAACATGTTGATTATAATACATCCTATGGATTTGATGATTTTAAAGGTGTCTTTTGTGTTCTATTGGGTCAGTGGTGGAATTTTGTTAGCCTATAGGGCCATTTTAAGGGTGGGGCGTAACACTCACCAACACTAATGTTTGTCATTTACAGAAATCTTCAGGTGGAATTCAAACTCAAAACGTCTCTAAAGTTTTGTGTCATTGGCACAATGTGGATCAGTTTGACCCAAACTGTGAAGTTCTAAAGAAAAACATGAATTGTGTTTAAAGCTGGATCTTGTCCCATAAAAAATGAAACTCTAACTCAGCTGTATTCTCTGGAGGAAGATGATTTATTAACTATTGATCTTTTTGTTCCTTTCTCACTGGCCGGCTGCATTTGGACATAGATCTGCCAATGAAATAATTTTTAAATAAATCTTTATATTGTATATTTGCCAGGAATAACATACTGTAGAGTACGTAATTTATTTGTCTGGAAGCAGAAAGAAAATGAGTGGAAGTTTGATGTTCACGAGAAGACGCCAAAAAAACATCTAGGACAGACATGTTGTGTGAGGATAAAGAGCAGCACATTAAACAAATATGACAGGCAGAGAAATAGTTGATGTTTGGAAGAGGAACAGCAACCATTTCTAGATCATAAGATTTAGATATACATTTTAAAAAGTAGCCTACCTTGAAAAGAAACAAGAGAAGAAGTAACAACACAATGTACCTTAAAGATAGCAGTGCGATACTTATTTCTTCCTGCTCCACAAAAAGGAAGTGTCCAGGTGCTGTGCCTCCTGCACCGCCCTCCTACGCAGGGGCTTATTCAGGTGCATTGTTAAAGCCACACCTTGAGTGTGTTTGTCTTTTCAGTAATGGATTATTTCACCACCCAGTGTTATTGTGGCTCTGGGTAAAGGTTTACACACGGTCTCTGTGAGCGTGTGTTATCTGTTTGAAAGTTCCTTGCTAATCTGGCAGGTTATTTTTGGTAGCCTATTTGCTCTAAACGCTGGGGAAGTTTCGTTCTAACTACATGACGACATATTTATTGTAATGCTATTTTTAATCTGTGTTGTACGGGTAAAGGTGACTGCAGCTCACATTCCAGACGTTTCGTCACGTGCCGGTAGTTGTTGGGACGTTGTTAAAAGATCAGATTGTTTTACACCTCAGATCAAAGATAATATTTGCAAACGTTTTTATCAGGCTGCAGCCTTGT